>NW_024427107.1:12479104-12587917 GCF_017311325.1 Ursus maritimus
CGTGTGTCTCAGATCTCCCTCTCCTCTGTAGCATGACCTCCCCTCCCCCTGCCACGCCCTTTGAACTGTGCCCTGTCCTAGGGCCCTGTTAACTCCTCCCTCCCCCACTTTTTTTTAACTTATTAAACCCACTCATAGAAAAATTTCTCCCTTGAGTTTCCTCAGTGCACATGTACTTGGTCATGAGTTTATCTCACCCTCCCTACAGTATTGGCTGTAGAATTAGTTGTTTCATGTTCATGTGCTGATCCAAAGAAGTAATTATGAACATTTGTGGGCTGGGTACCATGTTGAGTGTTGGATACAGAGGTGAGCAAAACTCTACCAGGTACCGAAGGCTAGTGGAATAGATGGATGTTAATCAGGTAATCACACAGACATGTAAAAGTGCAACAATTAACTTTTTTTTTTTTTTTTTTTAAAGAGGATCTATGGAGTGGGTAACAGGCATTTAATTTAGATGTGGAAGGACTGACTTACCTGAGGAAAGCAAGCTTGAACTCTGGTCTTCCTGCCTGTAGGCTCAGTGGCTGAACTGGGGAGAACTTGGTCTGTACCAGGGAAACAGTGGGGAACAAGTACTGTGGTTGTGCTCGGCACACAGATGGAGGGGCTGGAGATGGTGGGGGAAGACTGCGGCCTCGTCTAGGGAGAGGTAACAGTGGTCTGATCTAGTGCGGTGGTTGTGGAGGGATGTGGACAGAGGCGGATGGGGCTGAGAATGATTTAGCAGGTAAAATCAATGTGGTTTGGAGATAGGGTGGATACGGGGAGGTCTAGGAGAAAGAAGGTGTCCTGGGTAATCTCTGGGTTTCTGGTTTGATGAAATGGCTTGGTGGGTGACTATATTCATGGGGCCAGCCCTCACCCATAGGGCACCAGTGCAGACTCATGAGAGATACCCTTTCTCTAGGGTAGATGGCTTGGCTAGTGGAGTATTGCCTGGATTTTCATGCCCTCTTGCTTCCCCCAGCCCCCGATGTAGTGAGAGGACTGTACAGTCACACAGCTGACTGTGGCAGCCCCTGGCCAGTCACCAACCTGCAGGCTCACCAGCCTTTTTCTCCCATCTCCTCCAAAGCAGGTGAGATTTGTCTGTTTTTTCTTTTTTAAATCAAATGGCAGAACCTAACGTATGTAGAAGCAAGTGGGAAGAATACACCAGGGAGATGGATATGTAGGACTTTATAGGAGAGCAGAGGATAGTTGGTGGAGTAAGATTCTTCAAGCGGGGGGGAGAAAGAGAGAGAGAGAGAGAGAAGGGATAGAGCCCAAAGGTAGAGGGACCATGGCCGCTCTGTGGTAACAGGAAGGCAGGAGCAATGGATGGGTGCTGATGTTAGGGAGCATATTTAAGCTTCGGAGGGCTCTTACTTTCCCTGCAGAGTGGAAGTGAGGTTACTTATTTATGCCTTGCCCCTTCAACCAGAGCATAAATTCAGTGAGGACAAAATGGTGTGTATGTATAAATACGTTTATTTGTTTCTTTCATAATAGGTTGATAGATACTTAATTGTTGGGTTTCGTTGAAAAGTGGGACTCACTGAAGATTTAGACTTATTACTGGGGGTTCAAGATGAAATTACATGTGAAAGAACTCACTATTTTATCCAGTTTTCAAAAATACTAAATGTGGGAAACATGTGCCATGCTCCATTATTCCTAACTACATTCCGAATATTACTAATTTACCTTATGATAAAGTATCTGTAAGTAAATTTCATAGGGTAAAAATGGCAGGATTCTTGCTAAGAGTTGGATGCCTGGACTTTAGAGAAATGCACACCATCCACTCTTTGAGATTTAGATATAAAGTACAAAGCTAATGGTGACACGTGCAGAAGAAAAAACAGAGGGAGAAATGCTACATGGAGTAATGGTTCTTTGCTTCAACCTGTATGCATTGGTTAACATTTTGTAATAAATCACATCTGTGCCATGTTTTATTGCTTACTTTAACACACACTGGCATTATAACCCATATGGCATTTTATAGAGGACAAGAAACCTAGGATTTACTCAAAGCCACATACTTGATTCTAGTCCTCATGGCTTCGAAACAGAGTCAAGTGCCTTTCCACCATGGGCATCCTGAAAGGGTGAGTAACATTTTTTTTAATGGACCCTGGCTGTGCAGTCCCACATTTCAGACGTATCTAATACACACAGATCTTTTTATGCACTAGTAAAATTATGTACATTTAGTCCAATTGCTGTTGGGTGATGTAGCAAGTTTTCTGAATAATATTTTGTTTTCTAATCACGCTTATGCAAAATTATTTAAAATGGTGAAAATTTGAGGCTTCTAGGTGGCTCAGTCAGTTAAGCATCCGACTGGTCATTTCACCTCAGGTTGTGATCTCATGGGTTGTGGGGGCCGGCTTTACACTCAGTGGGGAGTCTGCTTGAGAGTCTGTCCTTCTGCCCCTCGCCCACCTGCATCCTGCATGTGCACTCTGTCTCCCTCTCTCTCTCTAAAATAAATAAATAGGGGCGCCTGGGTGGCTCAGTCATTAAGCGTCTGCCTTCGGCTCAGGGCGTGATCCTGGCGTTATGGCATCGAGCCCCACATCAGGCACCTCTGCTATGAGCCTGCTTCTTCCTCTCCCACTCCCCCTGCATGTGTTCCCTCTCTCTCTGGCTGTCTCTCTGGCTGTCAAATAAATAAATAAAATCTTTTAAAAAAATAATAAATAAATAAAATCTTAAAAAAGATAAAATGGTGAAAATTTGAGTTTGTATGAGGTGGTTGAGCCTATGAATTGCTTAAGTTGGTAACATTCAGGAAACAGGAACAATTTAGCATGGTCCATACTTTAAGTATTTAATATTTTTAAACCCTTGGTAAAACAGTGAATTTTATGATACCAGAGAATATTTTTGTGCTTGGATAGAATTTCACTATAATTAAATAGAAAAATATGCTGAATAGGTCGTATGTTAAAACAGTGGATGGGGCACCCGGATGGATGGCTCAGTCAGGTACCTGCCTTCAGCTCAGGTCATGATCCCAGCCAGGGTCCTGGCATCCGGTCCTGCGTCTGGCTCCCTGCTCAGCGGGGGGCCTGCTTCTCCCTCTCCTCCCCCCTTGCGCTCTCTTATTATCTCTGTCTCTCTCGCAAATAAGTAAGTAAAATCTTAAAAACAAAAAACCAATGTCCGAACGTTGTAGGTGATGCAAAAACAAAGGACATTAGACCACTTGTTACATAATTGCATGTTACAGAACTTCTTGTTAATAGAGGATCTTGCGCCAGTTGTTGAGTAGTCATAATGAAAAGTGAGAATTAGAGTTGTAAGACATAGAAAGATAAATCAGAGAGTAACACGTTTATCTTCAAATTATGAGGACAAAAGTATTGTAATTTAGCTATAATTTGATAACTTAAGTTTAAACCTATTGGTTAAAATATTTTGCCATTTAAAAATGTCATTGTGCTGTTAATTTTCATCAAGAAGAGGGAAGGTCTTTTAACATTGTTTGCTAATCTACAAAGATCTTTAAAAATGCTTGTTAGTATCAGGATTTTGCATAGGAGCTCTGAATCTGTGGTATAAAATTGGATTATTAAAAACACCTTTTGGGGGCACCTGGGTAGAGCAGTCGTTGGGCGGCTGCCTTCGGCTCAGGGCGTGATCCTGGTGTTCCAGGATCGAGTCCCACATCGGGCTCCTCTGCTGGGAGCCTGCTTCTTCCTCTCCCACTCCCCCTGCTTGTGTTCCCTCTCTCGCTGGCTGTCTCTCTCTGTCAAAATAAATAAATAAATAAATAAAATCTTTAAAACAAAACAAAACAAAAACACCTTTTGATGCTAATATCTTGGAACCTGTGTATTTCTGCATCTACAGAGGTCGAAATATGCAAATATTGACAAAACTAGATTTATTGATAGTGGTTTCAGTTAAAATATTGCGAGTGTGTGCATCCCAGAGTCTTCCCTGACTCGCAGCTGTCTCTGTGGAAGGGAATTTGACTGCTTTCCTCCTGAGTGACTCTGCTCTAGTGCGGTTAAACTTGAAGATTATAATTTACTGTCTTACTCTTACGTCATACACTTGTTCCCTGTGAAATGGTATAACTTAGATATGTCTTATAACAGATGTCTTAATTACTGATTAATGGATTGGCTTAATGGCAAAAGTTGATAAGTTACCCTTCTGTAAGAGTTTAAGGGATTTTAACAGTCATTATGAAGAATTGATTGTTAGAATTGGGTAGCTGTTGATCACTCAGCCAGCATGCATCGACAGTCTGCTATGGCAGGGCCAGGTACAGGCAAATTCACAGTTGAGTCAGACACTAAGGGTTCAGACCTTAAATGTTGGAAATCTTCGGCCAGTGAAAGCGTTATGGAGAATACCTGGAGGAATTGGCTTTTGTGCAGGGTTTATTTTTTATTTATTTTTTAATTAATTAATTTGACAGAGAATACAAGCTGGGGGAGCAGCAGAGGGAGAGGGAGAAACAGGCTCCCCACTGAGCAGGGAGCCCGATGTGGGGCTCCATCCCAGGACGCTGGGATCATGACCTAAGCTGAAGGCAGACGCTTAATCGACTGAGCCACCCAGGTGCCCCTTGTGCAGGGTTTAAAAGAAAGGGTGATGGAAAGGGGAGGAAAGGCATGTGGGGAAAGCAGTAAAGCTTTGTATTAGGAATTGGGAAGAATTTGATCTGGTGAGATAGAGGAGGTGTGAAGATTAGCATGAAGAGGGCTTTTTGAATGAGGCTAGTTTTATTTAGTAGTCAGAGGGAGCCTTGGAAGGATGGAGGACACCCGACTCGTGTTTTGGGTATCACGCCTTTAAAACCGCATCGTGCTTCCCCGCCCTTCTGCTTTCCAGTCACCCACAAGCCCTGTCTCCATTTCACTTTCTTCTGCTTTGACTCTCTCTTTTTCCATATCCAGAATGTTGTCAAAGTTCGTAGATTTCATCTCCCTGATGTGGCTTCTCAGCTCCTGCCCACGTTTCAGTGTCTATTGGCCGCCTCTGCTGGACTCCTGCAAAGCCTTCTCACGTGAATTCTCCACCCATGCCTGTTACACAAGCCTCCCAATGCCCACATCTCCCGTGTCACACTCTGCACACCCGTCTTTGTGTTTCCCCCTTGAACACCAAATTGCCTGCCTGTCCCTGGCACTCAGGCCTTCCATTCTTAATGCCAGTCTGACTTTTTAGCCATAGTACCGCCTCTTTTTAAAATGTGTCCCATCGTCAGGCTTAACTGGATTACTCATGGTCCCTAAACACACAGTAGTTCCCCTCTTCAGTGCCTTTTCTCCTGCTGGCCCTGTTTCGAGTACCTTTTCATCCAGTCAGACCCATCTTTGCCCGTCAAAATCCTGCTTGCCTGCCGATTCTGTAAAGATATTTGTAATTATTTTCAACTGAATGCAACGCCCTATCTTACCTTGTCTTCTCTTTCTAGTTATTTGGGGCACATGTCTCCTTGTAGATGATTCAGTCAGTAAACAAGTAAACACACACGTGAGGCGCAAAGGTAAAGATGGCAACATCTTGCCCTTGCGTCACTTGCATGTTGCTGGTGTGTTCCCTGCCTTTTCCTTCCCTTGGTGGTGGTGGTGGGGGGGCGTTCATTACTCTGTCTGTGGTGGTGCTTCTCTGCCTGGAGCATGCTTCTGTTGCCAGTTTTCTAAAACTGTATTGCTCTACGGTGCTGTTTTCTCCTATGTTAGCAGCTCTTTGAAGGCATCTAGGGTTACTGTAATTTTTTTTTTTACTAGTATTTTCCTGATTATTCCTGTTAATGGGTTAAGTTCTGATTTCTAAAGTAGGTAGTTGTACATTCTCTAATAACTAACCAAGGTGCTTTTGTATTGCTTGAAATATTTTGATTAACTTGAAAAAATGGTGGAGTCCCTTAAAGGAGGGAATCCTGTGTCTGCTTGACTAGAATTTAGTAAAGTTAGAGGAAGTAGGGAAGGTAAATATAGTATAAAAAGCACTGAAGCTTATTGTTGTGATTTTTGCATCCCCGTAGAAGCCAGCAAACAGCCTAAAGGAGTAGGGTTTATGGGTTTTGGTTTAATTGAAGATTAAATAAAAACTCTTAAGTGGAAGCTGTTACCTTATAACTAAATTATTATAGTGCTAAATCACATTGTATCATTGTTACTTTTCTCTTTGCTCTTCTCACTAGACTGAGTTCATCAAGAATTTCTTGTTTACTTTTTATTCCTAGGACCTAGTACAGTATCACTGATCATCCTATACAGGTTTTCAAGTAGAACTTGAAACTGTAAGGGTGAAAGGAAACTTCAGTTATAATTTTTATCTCTTATTAGAGATGGTAACAGAAATTGATATTTAAAGATAGTGATTTCTCATGGAGGTGTTTAAAGGTATCTTATAGTAATAATGTGTATAAATTCAAGTATTTGTAATTTGTTATTAGTAGTGAGGTATTTAAGACCGGAGAGTCAGAAATATAAGTTGGTAGGGATAAATTGGAGATTGTTTTAAATCTCAGGTTTTAATCTCCTTAGTTTATGATAGTTGTTTTTGAAGTGATTACAAAAATTCATGCTTAGTTTTTGGGAAAGAATTCTCCAAATACCAGTTTCTTCTTTATATCTTGTTTAGATGAAAGGTTCTCTTATGTTGATAACATGGGGAGTGGGAGGGTAGGATCCTCGAAAGAAATCTTAGATATCAAAATACCTGTTCTTTTTTTTTTCTTTTAAGATTTTATTTATTTATTTGACAGAGACAGAGAGAGGGAACACAAGCAAGGGGAGTGTGAGAGGGAGAAGCAGGCTTCCCACGGAGCAGGGAGCCCGATGCGGCGCTCAATCCCAGGACCCTCCCCCGTTTTTTTTTTTTTTTTTTTTTTTTTTTTTTTTAAAGATTTGATTTTTATTTATTCGACAGAGAGAGACAGCCAGCGAGAGGGAACACAGGCAGGGGGAGTGGGAGAGGAAGAAGCAGGCTCTTAGCGGAGGAGCCTGATGTGGGGCTCGATCCCAGAACGCCGGGATCACGCCCTGAGCCGAAGGCAGACGCTTAACGGCTGCGCCACCCAGGCGCCCCAGAACACCAGTTCTTAATTCATTATAACTCTTGTGTAGAATTTTAATTTTTAAAACTTGTCATTGTCGTTCTGATGATGTTGGTTCTCACAGCAGTGCTCTTTTCAGTAACACAAATAACATTCATCCTTGAAGCATTAATCCCGTAGAGGATGGATGCCATGACTGCCCTGTGGATAGCCAGGAAATGGGTCAGTTGTACTCAAAATGCCCTGGGTTAGCCCTTTCTCTCTGTCTTGTGGAAAATGACATCTTGTCTTTCTTCACTGTACCAACTGTACTAAAGTTGGTAAATTATCATTCTAACATACAGTTGATTTCTCCAGGTTTTATTTTTTTTCCTGATCTTAGTTTTATTTATTTTTTTTAAATTGAAGTATAGTTGACATGTAATGTTATGTTAGTTTCAGGTGTACCACATAGTGATTTGACAAGTTTATACATTACGCTATGCTCACCGCAAGTGTAGCTGCTGTCACCATGTAACACTATTACAGTACCATTGACTGTGTATTCCCTGTGCTTGCCTTTCATTCCTGAGTTAGTCATTCTTTTTTTAAATTTATTTTTAATTTTTAAAAAAGATTTTATTTATTTGACACAGAGAGCGAGCATGTGCACGGGGTGGGAGGGTGGCAGGCAGAGGGAGAGGGAGAAGCGGGCTCCCAGCCGAGCAGAGAGTCCGACGTGGGACTTGATCTCAAGACCCTGGGATCATGACCCAAGCCGAAGGCAGATACTTAACTGACTGGGCCACCCGGGCACCCCCCTTCTTTTTAAAAGATTTTATTTATTTATTTGAGAGAGAGAGAGAGCATGTGAGAGAGAACATGAGTGGGGGAGGGGCAGAGGTAGAGGGAGAAACAGACTCCCCACTGAGTAGGGAGCCCCATACGGGGCTCGATCCCAGGACCCTGAGATCATGATCTGAGCCGAAGGCAGACACTTAACCAGCTGAGCCATCCAGGTGCTCCATAACTTACTCATTCTATAACTGGAACCATGTTATTTCCCACTCTCCTTCACCCACTTTGCCCATCCCCAACCACCCTCCCCTCTGGCAACCATCAGTTTATTCTCTATATTTATGGGTCTGTTTCTGCTTTTTGTTTTGTTTTTTAGATTTCACATGTAAATGAAATCATAGTATTTGTTTTTCTCTGACTTATTTTACTTAGCATAAGTAAAATGTGTATTGTCATTGTCATGCTTGTCTAGATCCATGCATGTTGTTACAGATGGCAAGATCTCATCATTTTTTTTTAAAGATTTGCGTGTGGAGTGGGGAGGGGCACAGGGAGACAGAGAGAGAAAGAATCCCAAGCAGACTCCCCATTGAGCGCAGAGTTGATGTGGGGGTCAATCTCACAACCCTGAGCCAAAATCAAGAGTTGGATGCTTAACTGACTGAGCCACCCAGGCACCCCAAGATCTCATCATTTTTTATGGTGAAGTGATATTCCAGTGTGTGTGTGTGTGTGTGTGTGTGTGTGTTTGTGTATACGTACGTACATACACACATTCCCCGTCTTTATCCATTTGTCTTTTGATGGACACTTGGGTTGTTTCTCTGTCTCAGCCATTATAAATAATGCTGGACTAAACATAGGGTTGCATGCCTTTTTGAATTAGTGTTCGTTTTCTTTGGGTAAATAGGAGTGGAATTTCTGGATCATGGATCATGGTATTTCTTTTTTCAGTTTTTTGAGGAACCTCATACAGTTTTTCATAGTGGCTGTACCAGTGATTTTGTCAAGTTTAAAATCAAGTTCTAATCAAAATTCAGAAACTCAGTGTCTTTTGTTGAGAACATAGATCCATTTTTATCTGCTCTCCATTCCTCTTGACATTTAAAGAATCATATAGTTCCACACCTAAATCCTTAATCTTGAGATATTTTAAATATGAATATTTGTGTCACAGATGATTAACCTGAAACTTTTAGGATTTAAAAATGGTGTATTTTTCTAAGAACAGAATGAAATGTGTACCTCAGAGGGCAGTGCGGTTGGCAGAGGGCAGCATGGAAACTTCACTGAGGAGTGCCTCTGCTGAGATGTTGATGCATAGCTATCATGTTCACCTCCTAAATTCCCACCTGCAATACCTGATGGGTGCAGACACAGCTGCATGTGCACGCATGGGCAGGAGAGGCCCCAAAAGAGACAGTTAAGTTGATTATCTTTGGAGAATGAGACTAGGGTTGGTGGTGGAAGAGAAATAAAACTCATGTTTCATTTAAGTGTCAACACTGGATAGTGTTTACCTTGCGGTAAGGACTTTTGCTAATAGACTTATGTATAGTCCTCCGCAATTTTAAAGGAAAAATGTGGCAGCTCCCGGGAAAGCATCTCTGAGTGCCGAGTTCCATTCCTGTGTGAATGAGATGAGAACACTCAGTAATGGAAGTCCAAAGCAGTTTCGAGGCAAAGGGTGGCAGCCTCATCAGATACAGCTTTGTGGCCTCATGACTTATAATGAGGGTGGCATGTAATTAGAAATTGTCCCTGTCTTTTCTGAGTACTGATGAAAACCATGGCTCAGAGGTTAATTCAAATAATAATTAATACCGGTCTCTGTCAGTACAGGGTGGTAATGAAATCTGTTATTTGATGACTTTGACTTTAAATGTTGAGCAAAGAGTGGAAGTGGTGTCATCCCTTACACTAATTGTGGGGAAGCTCCAACAACTGAGCACAGTATGGTAAAGTACGCTTTCAGAAGGTGTTGAGCACAAGATTGTTTTGTAGCCTATGATTTCCTGCAGTAGAAACTCCAACACAACATGGAGATATTAGTGTTATTTTATCTCCTAGATTGATAATTATTTAGAGATACTAGGAATACACGAGTGATTGGTCCACCATTGTGGACCAAGCAAGTTTTCCTGATCCTTCACATACCCCACTGTATGTAGTGTATGTAGTGTGCAGCATTAAATCACCCACGAAAGCTTACCAGGTTACATATGGCATGTTAATCTAAAGAAAAAAACATCAAACGGCTGGTTCACTAGGGAGCCTTGAATGTCCTTTTCAGGCTTGAAAGTCAGTGATTCTATAAGCCAGTTCACGTTTAGTGACCATTTTTCATATATAGAGTTGGGAGTTACAAATGAAGTAAAAGACATATAAGTTGATGTAAGAAGGTGATTTGGAAGTGTAAGTATCTATTAACACAGATTACTTGCAGCTTTATAAATCCATTATGCCAAGAATTGTGGGCTGAAGACAATTTTGGTGGAAGGAAGGTGTTTAGGCAGGACTGTTTTTAAAAAACAAATCCAAATGCTTCATTGAGCTATTTGCTCTAAAATTGCAGTTTTCTCTTTTGAAATGTTTGTTGACAGATTGCTATAGCTTGATCTTTGAGGGTTACGTTTGGTGTCCTTCTAAGCAATATCATCTTTCGTAGGGAAGAGCAACATAACAAAAGCAGAGGACTTTATGTTGAGTCTGAGTACTTTGAGGTGCTTCAGGTGCCCAAGTAGTAGACCCTTTCCAACACCCAGAAGGAGACAGAAGAGTAGAATCAGCCGTCACAGCCTGATGCACTTCATTCACACACTCCCCAGCCTCCCCCACGTTCTGCATAACTTAGAAGGAAATCTTAGGCAGCGTTTTTTTTTGTTTTTTTATTTTTTGTTTTAACATTTCAGTATGGGGGCATCTGGGTGGCTCTGTTGGTTAAGCACCCGACTCTTGATTTCGGCTCAGGTCATGAGATTTCGGGGTCCTGAGATCGAGCCCCAAATCAGGCACTTCATGCTCAGCGGGAAGTCTGTTTGAGATCCCCTCTGCGCCCATGCTTTTGGTCTCTCTCTCTCTGTAAATAAATAAAGTCTTTATTTTTTAATTTTTTAAAGAATTTGTTTGAGAGAGAGAGACAGAGAGTGCATAAGTGGGGAGGAGAGAGAAGCAGGTTCCCCACCTAGCAGGGAGCCTGATGTGGGGCTCCATCTCAGGGCCCTGGGATCATGACCTGAGCCAAAGGCCGATGCCCAACTGACTGACACACTCAAGTGCCCCAAAATAAATTCTTTAAAAAGAGAAAATATTTCAGTCTGTATCACTGAAAGGAAAGAAATCCTTCCAAATTAAATTGCTATAGAAGCTTGTGTGAATGTTTTAAGGAAGTTTTTGTTTTAATATAAAAGCAATGCTATATTTGAGGAGTGACTTGAAAGCATGTTTTCTTTGCCATAGTGTAGTGGGTGATGGACGGTTACTGTACAGTTAGGTCCAGTAGGCTTAATTTGATTTCAGGAGCAATCTCAATTCTGAAATGAGAACAACAGGATTAAAACACTGCTCTATTTGCAAAGGCAGCGTTCTCTACAGGGTGTTGGTATCATGCCTGTCTGGAGGCCAGAAGCTTTGGAGGAGGTGACCAGAGCTGATGAGGAGCTCTTCTAGAACTGTTGCCGTGTGGGGTAAGCCAACAGAGATTCTGTAAGAAATCATGGAAAAAGCATCATTTGTAATTAAAATGACCTTTCCCCCCAAAAGCCTGATCTTTTCACTTCTCTGCTTACTGTGCTGTGTCAGCTTCTCATTGCCTTCGTACAGGCCAGGGGTTTTGATGTGATTTCTAAGGCGCTCTTTCCCGTCGGCTCTCCTGACTTGCTCCCTGGCCTTTCTGGTTAGCTGCACTGCCCTCCTTAAATACCCGGTCCTCCCTCTGCCCCTTGCTGTATCAGCCGCTCCTTCTGCTTGGAGCCCCGCCCACCGGCCTTCCCCTCTGGTCATCACTCAGGGAGACCTCGCCTGGCTCTAGTCCTAGTTAGGCCCCCATCCCTGTCCCTAGTCTGCTTTCATAACCTTTATCCCACTTGTAATTAGTGTTCCATGTCTGCCGGTGGGGAAGCGGCAATCGGAGTGCTTAGAACAGGCTTGGCTCCCACTGGGAATGTGCTCGGGGAATGACTGAATGAGTGGGAGGACTTAGCTGGTAAGGGTGGTGGTGGGGCATTGGGGGTGTGTGGCAGGAAAATGGGCAGGGAAAAGGAATTCTGGCAGTGACAAAAGCAAGAAATAGTCTGTCAGAAACCTTTGTTTTTTTGAGTTTACAGGATAGCTAAATACAGGGCTCCTATGATTCCTGAGAAATGTGACTGAAGAGAGACATTAGGGTTTTAGAGGTGATGTTAAGAAAGATTTGTAACCTTGACATGATTTGTCTCCTAAAACAGATCAGGGTAGATAGCGGACCACATGGGGTTAAACTTTGGGGTGCATTTTCAATTAAGTTTTGATTAAAACTGCAGGCAGGGTGAACCACTGCTGTTCTTCTAGTTGTGTATATTTCTTATAGAACCAGTTGGGGCCCAGCTACATCACTGAGCTTCTCAGCATACAGATGGCCCTGCATATACCTGACGGTTTGGTAAAGGGCATTTTGTGACCTCTGGCTGCGGAAGAGTTCACGTTCGTGAGTTCTTGGGTACAGGTGAGCCATTGAAATGTCCCAGAGCAAGGCTTCTCCATTTTCTGTATATTCTGTATATGGTAACATTCTACCTTAAAAAAAAAAAAAAAAAAGGAAACAAAAAACCAGCTACATGATATAATGGAAAAAACCCTAAACTTGGGAAGGAAATCTAGGCTCCTGTTTTGTTTCCAGTACTCCTGTATATGGACAAAACACCCGTTCAGGCCTTGTTCCTGCATTTATAAAAGTGGGAACATTGACCCTGCACAGCCTCCTTCATGTGCTGTGTAGTGAGAGGGCACAGTGAGATGAGGTGCTTTCCACCAGCTTTGCCTTCCGAACCTTTATCACGCTCAGGGCTTGATGGGAACCTTGGAATATGCTTTGACTCCTCTCTTCTCTCACATACTGCCTCAGATTCATCCTCAGATCCTGTTGGCTCTCCCTTCAAAGTCTGTGCATCTCCACTCCTACCCCCTGCCTCAGCGGCCATTTCTTCCTGCTGGCACAACCGTGGCTGCTCCCTCACTGGTCCGCTGTCCGCCCCTGGCTCTGGCAGACTGTTACTGACAGAGCAAGTGCCCAAGCCTGGGTCAGAACGGCCCCTCCTCCAAAAATGTTTCTGTGCCTTGCCTTCTTCCTTGCTGCACCCTGCGCAGTGGCTTCCCCCTGGGGACACTCCAGCGGGTCAGCGGGTCCGCGGGATCTGCGGGATCTGCAGGAGTAGGCCCACCTCATGGTCTCTGCTCCCCACCGGGGAGCAGTCCTCTCCAGCTTCTCCTCCTTAGCTCCTTCCACATCCTCCGAGTCCTTTGCCCTGGGAGGCTTCCCTGTACTGCCCACTTTAAAATCACACCCTTCTTCCAGACTACCTCTCCCCCTTCCTTCCATGCTGTGGTTTTTCTTGTTTTGCCTTTTACTTATTTGCCTATATTTTACTTGCTTACTCTGTTTGACTCTGTCCTCACTAGAATGCAGTTCGGCTCCATGAAGGGAAGGATTGTTGTCTGTGATGTTTACTGATGCGTCCCCAGTGCCTAGAACAGTGTTTGACCTATGGCAGGTGCTCAATAAATATTTGTTGCTTGCAAGTATATGGAAGTTAATCATTGGAGGGAAAATGTCATTGGTTTGCTTTTTGTAGCACATAGTTTTTGGCATGAGTATAGCAGACAAAACTTTATGAAAGATAGCAAATATTGTTATGCTGTAGTGGCTTTCAGAAATTAGACATCTCTTTGAGGTGGCCAAAATAGCAACCTAATTAGCAAATTAGATTTTTCCCTCTCCTCTTTAGACTTAGGTTAAGCCTTTTTTGGCCAGAGTAATGCATGGGCGATGGTGTGTCTTTCCTCAGAGTGTCACACTGGGGCACGTGACATCCCTTCGTCCTGTTTACTGGTGATGTTTAGTTGGGTCATTTGGTGAGGGTGCTACATTCTGTCTTGAAAGGGAAGTTATTAGAATTCCATTCATAACCGTAGTTTATTGTCAAATTAGAAGTATGGTGATGTACCAGCTTGAAAATGAAGGAAAATGTGTCACCGTAGTGTTTTCATTTAGTTACTTTTGGTTATGATGTAAACACTTTGGTTAGTTATTAGACTTGGCGGTACCTTTGTGTAGGACTTTTCTGAGAACTCAGAATTATGTGACATTTGTTATTACACTGTACATTTTGTTCATCTCGAGAGAGGGCATTACTGTGGTCTAGATAGAGAGGGGCCCTTTGAGGTAGCACAGTAAGTCCCAGCTTCCTCACCAGCGCTTTGCTCTTGGTCCCGCTGCCACTCGAGTGGTTCTGTATCAGAGCTCAGCTATGCAGGGGGTGAGGAAGTACAGAGGAACTTGCTGTAAAAGTTGACGGTTAAGTTCGATTGCATTCTGCCCTCGAGTCAATGCCTGGCACTATTTGGATGTGGGAAAGAATTTGTCACCTGTGGGGTAGGGGAACTTTGGAGATGACAGACTTTTTTTTTTTTTTATTCAGACAAGTCTAAATTATAATTTCAGATGAGCGGACGGAAATATTTTTTAAACTTTCAAAGCAGGAATATGGAAAATGTGGACATCTTTCATTTTGAAACTCTACAATGAAGACATTTAGGTAGGCAGATCAGTTTTATTTATTTATTTTTAAAGATTTTAGTCATTTATTTGAAAGGGGGAGGGTGCACGTGAGTGGGGGCAGGGTCAGGGGCAGAGACAGAGGGAGAGGAAGAAGCTGATTCCCTGCTGAGCGCTGAGCCTGCCATGAGGCTCGATCCCAGGACCCTGAGATCATGACCTGAGCTGAAATTAGATGCTCAACCAACTGAGCCACCAAGGTGCCCCGGTAGATCAGTCCTTTTTTTTTTTTTTTTTTTTCCGAAGATCAGTTTTGTACCTTTAAAGTATTTGGAGTGCATGTGGGGTTTCAGGGATTCATAAATATTTTTTTTCCAAAATTCTTTTGAAAGTGGAATGGCCTCAGACCAGCACGTTCTGTTGTTATTAGTATGGGCTAAATATTCTAGCTGTAGATTGTCTTGTCCATGAATTACCACTTGTCCAGCATTTTGTACTAGGCATTCCGGGGGACCCTGAGACCATAGAGGTGCACAGGCCACACAGACCTCACCCTCAAGGAGCTCTCTGCCCGGCAGACCCTTGTCACAATATGTAGGGTTGTGTGGCCTGCCCTGGGAAACCAAGGAGATATCCTGAGAGCAGACAACAGGCGTTCTCGTCCCCAAAGTGGTTCCTTTGAGAAAATCAAGGCTTTGTGAGAATTAGTAACCCAGCAAGGATACCAGCTAGTAGAACTTGGATGGAAGCTAGATCCATGTGACATGAGGAGAAAAAAAAAATTGTAATAAAAATTTTTCTTTAACATCTGGCTGATTGTAAGGATGCTTATTCTAAAATGTTTCACACCACAAAGTGTGTGTAAAGTAGAAGGTGAAAGCCCCCATGCCCAATAAACGTTGGTACATTAATTATTCCTCGAGGCTTTTACTGGGAGATAGGTTTTCACACTGCAAATGCATTATACACATGTAATTCCCTTTTTTCAGAATACCCTGGCTGATCTTTTCATATCAGTACATAGAGCTGTACCTTATCTTTTCAGATGGCTTCAACAATGCTGTCCTATACCATGGAACTTCACTTACCTGTCCCTCTTTAATGGACATTTAAGTCATTTCTAGTGTTTCATAGTTGAAAACAGTGCTGCCATACAGATTAGCTCTTCACAAACATCTCCATGCACCTTTAGGATACATTCCTAGAAAGGATTGTCATGGGGTCACAGGCGGTGTTTGTTTTCTGTATGGTGCATTTTCCTGGATTGCCCCGAAAGGCCACATCATTTCATAATCTTTTGGGTGGTGTGGGAGTCGCTCATTTTTTTCTGCACTTGCCAATTCAGGAGATTGTCCTTTGCCAGTTTGATAGGCACACTTTCATTCTCAGTGACGTCAAGTATCAGTCCATGTGTGTCTTGGTCTTTTGTGTTTCCTTCACAGCTGTCCTCTACACCATCGTGCTGGATGGCTTCTAGTGCCTGGGATCGCAGTCTGTGATTGAAGATCAGATACGAGCCTGCACGCTTTTCTCTCTTCTAGTGAAGTGTAGAGGTTACGATTGCCTTGGGGATCATTCCCATGGCTGCCTCCTGCCAGCAGTAGCTCCTTGGCAGGCTCCTTAACCTTTAAATCCTCCATTTTCATTTCCATAATGGGGGTAACCCGGATTAAATGAACTAGTACCTCTGAAGCCTTACCACGTGGCCAGCACGTGAGCAAATGCTCGATCAGTGTTTACCACTATCAGTTAGCATTAGGCACCAGTGTGGAAAGTGACTTTCCCTCCTTCCTGTGTCCTGTGGAAATCCCCGTGAGTCCTTCTCAGCTGCTTTGGAGCAGTCTGGGATTCCCGCGATAGTTGCTGCTTTCCCAAGTAAACTTCTTTGTCTTTGTCCCTCCATGCGTGTTCTCTAGGTGAGGTCCTGGGCCAGCAGCGTCAGCCTTTGCTTGAGGCCTGGACATTTTCCTTCTGCAGTCGGTTACGGACTGAATTTTGTCCCCCCAAATTCATATGTTGAAGCCCCAATCTCAACATAACTGTATTTGGAAATAGGACCCTTGTGGAAATAGTTACAATTAAATGAGGTCATATGGGTGGGGCCTGAATCCGATAGGATTGATGGCCTTGAAAGAAGAGGAAGAGAAGGATTTTTCTCTCTCTTTGCCTGAAGAGGTTGTGTGAGCACAGATGAGATGGTGGCCACATACAAGCCAGGAGAAGAGGGCTCAGAAGGAAGCCTCTCCTGCGGGTTCCTTGATCTTGGACTTTGAGCCTCCAGAGCTGTGAGAAGTACATTTCTGTTGTTCAAACCATTCAGTCTTTGGTGTTTTGTTATGGCAGCTCTGGCTGTATTATATTGGTATCAAGTGCTTCATAATTGTCCTGGCGGAGGGGTGCCTCTGGGGTGTCATTGTTTCTAGGCCCTCAGTTCATACATCAGAATGACCTGGAAGGCTTTGTAAAACACAGATTGCTGGGGCTTACTCTAAGAATTTCAAATTTAGTAGGTCTGGGTTGGCCTGAGAAGTCACATGTCTAACAAGTTCCCCATGGTGTCGCTGCTAGTGCAGGACCATACCAGGAGAACCAGTATCTGAGTAGTGAGTGGTGGAAATTTCAAACAAGAGCCCAGAAGACTGGGGATAGGGATATCCATTCTTCCACCCAACTCTCAAGACTCAGTTTTACCATCTGTAAATGGGCGTAATATTTGTACTGCTTATCTCATAGGGTTATTGAAGCTAAGATACATATTAAAAAAAGCTTTTGGGTCCTTAGCTGATCTGCATACAAAGCAGAGAGAGTGCAAGTGTGGATCTCTCATTCTTGTAAAAAGAAGAACAAATGAATGAATGGATGCTGGAGTATTTTCACAGTAAGCTTACAAAGCAAAAGTAAAGTATTCCCTTTCTTTTTCTGCTAGATGGACTCAGCCTGGTCATTTGATTTGCTGTTTCTGGAACTTTCTCTGCATTCCCCCACCCCAGCGTCTCTTGAAAGGCAGACATTTTAGCCAAGTAGCCTTCATAATAGAGTCTGTGGCTCCTTATTCTGGCTCTCCTTTGTCAAGGATATCTGTGGCTTTTTTGGTGATTGTGGCAGTGGAAGTTACTGAGTTTCTCGTTCTCCATGGGTAATAACTTGTGGCCATGCTGTTCATGTCCAGGGTGTCATATTTGAAACGCCTTTTTTGTTTGTTTCAATTTTTGTTTTGCCATGTTTAAATGTTTTACGATATCTAAGTTTTAAGTGTATATACATTGCATTCCTCTGCAATGCTGTTGACCAACAATACATTACATGTTAATACAAGCAACTTAATTTTTATGAAACATCAGTGTTTTCCAAAGCAAAAGTTTAGTGAGAATGAAGGGTATTACTTTATGTTTTTATAAATCTCTTTAGTGCCTGGCTCAAGAGAAGACCGTTCGATTTTGATAGCTGCTTCTGCATTCCATCTGTTGTAATATGTTGTTTTGGTTGAAGAACATGAAGAAAATCTGCCATGCAGATTTGTAATTGAGAAGGGAGGAATATTTGAATAGCCTTTTTAGATAATTTGCTACTGTACTAAAACTATAAGGAGTAGTTTCTTAAAGGTTAGCTGCAATGTAGAATCTGAAATCGTATCAGTGAAATTTTAGTATTTGGTCTCATTAAAATGCATTGGTGTATCCTGCACTTTGAATGGATCTTTTATCTGTGTGTGTAGTTTTATAACATCATGCATTGGTAATTTGGAAAATATTGGTTCAGTGAGTTACATAAATCTTTCAGATGTTGACACATTTCATTATACAGTATTTTAAAAAATCTTATTTGTTCCTCTTACTATCTATCTGATCAAAAAATTCTGTAAGTATTGGGAAGCTGTCAAGTTCATGATGGTGGATACAGATTTTCCAAAATTCTGATTTTTACTTGAAAGCTCAAATTTTATCATTGGCAACAAACTGTCAGTTGTTTTCCTTAAGTGACAGACTTATTTTGTTCATTTTTGAGAAAATGCCTGCCACATACTCAAGTCTGAATAACGATAGTTTGTAAGTTTTTTTTTTCCATTAAAAATGGTTTTTGGGTGATGAGCATTGAGGGCACGTGATATGATGAGCACTGGGTGTTATATGATGAGCAACTGATGAATTACCGAACTCTACATCTGAAACTAATGACATACTATATGTCGGCTAATTGAATTTAAGTTTTAAAAAATGGTGTTGTTTGAAAAAAGCTTGCCGCTGAGTCACATAAACTGTTTCTCCATCTACCCTGAATCGAATGGCTTATGGCATTAGCCACCATCTAGAAAGATGCAGGTGTATAGAAATGATACATAGAGGGCAAATGTCTTTGTGTACAAAAAGAAGGGCTTAACATTCGGAGACATTTTGGGGAAGCGGCTCCTCTGCTGGTTAAAATAAAAAAATTCTGATGACGTAGCTGACTTAATACCCCAGAAATTATGCAAATGAATGTTGTTTCCTTCAGTGTACTGACCTTGGAGACACAACACCACGTTCAGTGATAACGCCAGCGGTTAGAACAGAACATTTTTAGAATGCCACCTTATTTGGAATCGCTTCAAGTTATGACTTTAGCTTACTCCATAGATGGTGTTTGGATGTACTGTTTTAAAATTGCATTGCCTCAAATGTCTGTTAACATTTTTCCAGTGATATATACAGTTGTCTAGTCTGAGAGGACGCTGTTGCCTACGAATAAGGGGATACATTCGTAACAGTGTAGGGTATTTATTACAGTGGGGACCAGTGCTAGTCTTGGAGTCTTCACTCTCTCTCTCTGACTAGCTGAATGACCTTGAGTAAAGCATTTACCTTCTCACTGTTTCTCTGGATTAGGTCTTGAGTATTTTAGCACTCCCGTCCTGTGATTCCCAGATTCTAGATGCGTGAAAGCAGGGTTTCCATCATTGTGAAGGTGTCCATCCAGGGGCTCGCTCTGCAGCCTCTGGACTCTTTCTGCTGGCCCTGTCTCTGCCCTAGCAAGGTGACAGGCTTCTGTGGTTGTGATTTTTGAAAGGCATTTATGATTCGTAATAGGGCAGAAGAATTCAGAACTTGGTATAATACCATTTGAGTTTTGTACTGTCAGCTCCCATGGAGATAACCAGTATATTTATCGGGGAAACTGGGAGTAGGGAAATCTAGATGACTAGGTTAAGGTTGGTGCAAAATGTGGGGAGAGCAACTAACATTTACCATCTGTTGTGTGGAAGGCATTCTGCGAATGGCTACTTGTGACAAATCATTTCTAAGCAGCCCTTTGAGGGAGTGATGGAATACTTATTTTCGTGTTTTCATAGATGAGGAAGCTGAAGCCCAGAGAGCTGCATTAATTTACTTGAGGTAGAAAAAGTGTTTGAGCCCGATCTGGCTGGCTTCACAACTGGTGTTCCCCAAATTTCTAGATGTTGCTTTCTTCTACACTCTCCCTGGCCATAATATTCCTTTCTTCTTATGTTTCCTGATGATTGTTTTAAGCTTTTTTAAAGTGTTGAAGAGATATCACAGTTGTGCAACATTAATCTTTGATGAGATATGGTGATTTTATAAATAAGCTTAACATTTATAAGATTAATTTTTGACAGTGGTCAATAAAAAATGAAGATGAGAAAATGCTGATGTGAAATCATAAACTTGTGTTGACAGGGGGGTCTGCCCAGGTCTATGAAATATGTAAATTGAGGGGAGATAAGCTTTGGGACAAATTCAGAAGCAGATGATGGAATTTGCAAATACAGCACTCAGGTGTCTTCCATTTTGCCTTTCCATATCAAGAAATAGTCAGAGAAAGACCTCATATGATCTCACTAATACGTAGAATTTGAGAAACAAGGCAGAGGATCATAGGGGAAGAGAGAGAGAAAAAAAAAAAAAAAAAAGAAACAAGGTGAAACCAGAGAGGGAGACAAACCATAAGAGACTCTTAACCTCAGGAAACAAACTAAAGGTTGCTGGGGGACAGGGGTGGGAGGGATGGGGTGGCTGGGTGATGGACACTGGAGAGAGGATGTGCTGTGGGGAGCGCTGTGAATTGTGTAAGACTGGTGAATCACAGACCTGTACCCCTGAAACAAATAATACATTACATGTTAATAAAAAAAAAAAGGAGAAACTCAGATTTTTGTGGCATATTTATTGGAAAAAACTTTTACTTTTTATTCCTTCTGCAAGCATGTGCCTGCACCCACTTTATCCTAGCCACGGTGATAAGTACTGGGGATAAAATGAGGAGGCATGAGCAGTACTCCAGGAGCCCACAGTCCAGGGGCAGTGGGCACAGGGCCCTGTTGGGCGTTGACCAAAGTTTCCCCACTCCCTGGGGGCTCTAGGGAGGGGACCTGTGGGGCTTGCTGGCTGAAGCCCTGCAAACTACAGAAGTGTACTGTTCTAGATTCCAGATACAGGGAAATCTACTGGTGGCTTATTAGGGAGGGAGATGTTTTAGAGAACTGTTCTGTGATCTTTTCTGAAAGTTTTTAAAGTTGTGGAAGCTGAAATTTTGTGTGTGTGTGTTTTGTTTTGTTTTGCTTTTTTGTATGGGATTGATTGATTGGTTGATTTATATTGGAGAGCTCTTCCATCTATATAGTTAGGGAATCTGAGGAAAGAAGGGTCCTAAGCTAGACCTTCAAGACTAATCATAATGGATAATAAATTTTTTAATCCATTTTTTATAGTACGTATATTTGTGGTAAGAATTTGAAGGAGTTATCCTTACAGCATCCCTGCAGATGATGGTTGACATTAACCTATTTTGCTTTTGGAAAAGGAAATTGAAGAGGTCACTTCTCAAGTTTGCTCAGCAAATAAATGGGAAATGGGAAGACTACATTTAGCATCTGGTTCTTCAGTGCTTTATAGGGCGCCTTGTAGTTACATTCTGAACCCTTAAATTGTTAATTTAATGGGAGGATTACAGTTCTGTGACTGAGAGTTTATATTATTGGTGATAAGGGAGAGATTGCGTGCTGCCAGCCTTGTTTAGGAAAAGAGAGAGCATGAGGTTTCATTCTTCTGAGAAATTTGCTTTTAGGTGACTTCTTGGTCTTTGGACTAACACTTCAGACATTTAGGAAAGGACCTGGCAGGCCTGAGGCCTTGTTTGTAGAGGGGTGCCTACAGGTGTCCACTGCCCTGACCTCCCTTTCTCTAGGTGGTCTGAAGCAGAGGGATTTCCTAGGATGCCCCTTTATAGCATTGCAAGGGAATGTGTTCTGAGAAATGGTAGTTTCTTAATCTTACCACATAAACCAGGTGCTAATTTACCTGTAGGGGGGAGCGGTTACTTGAGTTACTGGCGGTTCCCACATTTTAGTAAGGGGGGATTCCTTCTAAAATATATATCTTTCTAAATAGCGTAAAAACTTTAGAGTGATTTACTTCTCCATGAATTCAGAATGAATTCTGTAGAGTGGTAACTCTAGAGTTACTGAGTTATTTACATAATATAGGTGTGTTCAGTTTGTATAGTCACTTTTTACCCATTATCTGTGCTTTTTGAAATTTTGATTACTTTTCTATCACTGGAAGTGTGAATTTCGGAAGAGGACAGCTGTACTTCATCTGTTTCCAGTTGTGAAGTACTTAGTTTCTTAGAGTGGTAAGATATTTGCCATTTTGTTCAGCTACCTTTCCACTTCCCCTCTCCACAGATGAAGAAGCAAGAACCAGAGAGGCTACCTAACTGGATCAAGGCCACGTAGCCTGGTTGACATATTTTGCATATTTAAATTTCTCACATTAAAGGAGAAAGTTGTTTGATCATCTGCATTGCCTACTAATTATGTGCCAGGGACTGTGTTAAATGCTTTATATATATATATACTCTAATTTAGTCCTCATGAATTAGAGATAGATGGAATTATTTCTAGAACCAGATGTCATTTCAGAGTTGGTCTCAGACCTTAGTGACCATGCCACTTTGCTCTTTTGATGTGTGGGGCCCTTTATGGTTCCATACACATTTTAGAATTGTTTGTTCTATTATTGTGAAAAATGCCACTGGAATTTTGATAGGGATTGTATTAAATCTATAGATTGCTTTGGGTAGTGTGGACGTTTTATTTTTTTAAAGATTTTATTTATTTATTGGAGAAAGAGAGAGTGAGAGCACACGGTGGTGGGGGCCAGAGAGAGAGAGAGAGAGAGAAGCAGACTCCCTGCTGAGCAGGGAGCCCCATATGGGACTCGATCCCAGGACCCTGAGATCATTGACCTGAGCCAGAGGCAGACGCTTAACCGACTGAGCCACCCAGGCGCCTCTATGTGTGGACATTGTAATAACATTAATTCTTCAGTCTATGAGCACAGTATATCTTTCCACTTATTTTTGTCTTCAGTTTCTTGCTGTAAAACTTATACGTCAAGACCACTGCCTCCCTTGGAATTGACCAAGCCAATTGAAGCCATGGGAATGAAACCATATTCACTTTTTGTTAACTCTATCTGTCCCCATCCTTCTGCTTGTCCCGATGAAAGAGGCAGATCCCATGCCCTATGTGTGGGTCTTCTCCCACCCCTGCCCCCTCCTCTGGGACTTATTTTTTCTATGCTCCTCCTTGGACCTCTCACTTTTTATGTCTCCTCCTGTCAGTGTTACATATCTTATCTACTGCTTACCATGTGGCAGGCACTGTTCTAAGCACTTTAGAAATATTAATGCACTTAATTTTAATAACCCTGTGGAGTAAATGCTGTTGTTATCCCCATTTTATATTGTGGCACAGAGAGACTAAGGAATTTTCCCAGGGTTGCGGGAGTTGTGTTTGAGCACAAATCCCATTTCTGTCTTGCTGAGTCTACAGATACCAGTCCTTGATCAGTCCAGTCCGCTGCTGCCCGTTGTCTGTTCACCTTCTCTGTTGGAGGCTGCAGCCTTCTCTGCTCTTCTCTCCTCCCATCACCACCTTAACTCGAGCACATGAGCTTCTGGCTCTGCTGCTTTACAGAAACTGCTCTTAACAGAGTTGCTGATATCCTGCCTGTGGAGTCTGGTGGACACTGTTCTTTCTGTATAGCGTTTGAACCTGTTGAACACCTCCTTCTTAAAGCTTTTTCTTCCCCTTCCTTTTTTTGATGTTTGCTTTTGTCATGCTGGCTGATGCTTCTGCCTGCCCTATAAGTGTTGGCATTCCTCAAGATTCTCTCCTTGTTCTTTTCTCTTATCACTAAACATACTTTCTGGGTGATCTTATCTACTCCTGGCACTGCCTCCCTTCTGTTTGTCAGTGACCCAGACAGCCATATCTTTAGCTCAGCTTTCTCTCTTGAGCTCTTCACTTTTATATTGTACGGCTTCCTTGGTGGCTCTGTGTGGATTATTTCTACACTCCCCCCCACCCAGTATAAATTCTACTTTTCTTCTGTTCCCCATGTTTCGGTGAATGGTATAACCATCTGCTCGGTTACCCAAGCCAGAGTCCTGTCATCCTAGACTCTTCATCCTCCAACATCCGATCAGAAACTGAATCAGGTGGTTGGGTAGTTCTGTATCTTTGGTATGTTCCTCTCCTTTTTTCCCTGCACCATCATCTTTTACCTGAATTCCTGCAAGAGCCTTCAAACTGGGCTTCTTGGGCCTCCTCTCGTACCATTCCCACCTCTCCCAGTCTGTGATCCACAAGTTGGTAAGGGGGATTCTTTCCAAAACGTATGCGTTTCTAAACCGTATGGCTTCAAAACTTGAGAGTGACTTGACTTCTCCATGAATTCAGAATGAATTATAAGGCCCTTCAAGACCTAGCCTCCACTTAAGACATATTGAGGTATTTGTAGACATCTGAGTATATCCCGCTTCCCTAAGCCTCAGGAATGGATTTTTTTCCCTCCTCCCGCTTCCCTTTGCCTGCTGTTCTCCTGCCTGCCCTCTAGATCTCTGCTGAGTCCTCTAGAGCAGAACAGCCTGTATTTTCTAGTGTGGTGACAATTCCACGGAGCTCTAGATTTGCTGCATCCAGTTCAGTAGCCACTAGCCACGTGTGGCTGTCGAGCACTTGCGTGTGGCTGGTGTGATAGAAGAAGAGGATTTTAAACTTCATATAATTTCACTTAATTGAAATAGCTACACAGGGCTAATGGGAGGGTCCCTATGTTTCTCCACGTTCTGTCTTATCTCCACCAAAACACTTTCCCCAAGAACAACAAAGTACTAGCTGATAGTATTGGAGGGGTCAGAAAAAATTCACAAAAAACAAGCTCAATAACTCAAAGTATATTTATATGAAGACAGAAGAATATTATAATGCAGAAAGATAATTTTATTAAAACATGATTTTGATTCATCAGGAACCAGTTATTTTCAGCATACTCACATGGTTACTTATTTTATACTGGATTTACATCTGAAATGCTTAAATATAAGCTGTGAACCAAGGGGCCAGGTGAAATTAACAACCAAAATTTATTTAGAACATTTTATTGTTTGTGGATGCCAGATAACTTTATAGTTTTCCATGATACTTGTTAATTGTGGGTTAGCAAATATTGATGGAACTTAAAATGGTTCATGATGAAAGAAATATTGAAATGTATATATTTGGAAGTCAACCTTTCAACGGGACACCATTTATTCAAATAAAAGATATATGCAAAATTGAAAAATTGAAAGTAACAGAAAACTTAAATTTGTTCTACAAAAAAGTTATAAACGATTCTGATAGGTTAAAAGCTGCTAACTACCAAATTTGTATGCAACCAGTAAAAAGTCTTTGAATACTGATTATCTAAACAATTTGAAATACCAAGTGGTATTTTAAAGCTATTCCCTTTACCATGGTGAGAAACAATCTTTAATCTCCCTATATTAGTTTTAGTGCTAAGGAACATTGGTCTTGACAGCTGTCCAACCCAGGCACAGAGGGCTTGTGAGTTTACTTCTGAAGTAGAAACGTGAGATATGTGGTCTTCGAGAACACTTTTTCCTCTTTCCTTGTATACATTGCAATCTGGAAGATGTAGTGTAGGGCAGTATTCTATTTAATAGGACACTCCGATTTATATACAGAATCTTTAAGCCTATTTTAAGAAATTAGAGATATGTTTGTCATAGCTACTGGTTTTTAAAGGCACTGAACTCTAGACAGCATAAAAGCTTTATGTTCTGCAGAATGTTTTAGAGGAAAAATTGTGAAATGGGCATGGGATTTTGGTATGTTTAGAGATATAAATAAGGGGGTGAGAACATGAACAATGTGGATAAGTGTAATATGATGTATAGTATCACTGATGAAACTTAACTATTTTCATTTCCTTACCTGCACTATAATTTTATTGGCAAATGATGTATACTAGTTAAACTTGCAAAAACCTTACCAATGGATGGGTGCAGCAGTCTGAGGCCTTAGGAAGCTCTGTATTTTAAAAGGTGAGTAGATAGTGTCTGTTGTTTTTGTATTTTTTTGATTAAACCAAGTACAAATTTCAATGATAAGATCTCATTGGTAAGCCGTAAATTATCTTCATCATCCTCATTATGCGAAATAAATGTCTCACCTGGTGGTAGCTCTTCTCACTGTGCCTTTTTTTTTTTTAAACGTTACAATCTCTTTTACCTGCTCACTTGAGGTGATCTTAGTATCGATCTCTGATCAAAACGAACACAAGGTAGAAACTTACAACTACGTCTATACTGTAAAGTTTACCTGCCAGTTAGAACAATATCCTAATATCAGGAATCTTGTACACTCATGTAAAAATTACCTAACCTGAGAACTGGTTAATTGAATGACTTTCAGGGGGAAATGTTTGAGGCAGAAGTGGCCATTACAGTCAGCTTTCAGCAACGTAGACTAGTATGGTGCTGCAGAAAATAATAAAGGAAGTTGCTGTAGAGTGTATTGTAATTTGGGGGAACAGATTTGGGTTATGAATTAATTTGCTTAGAATAGTATAAAAGTTATTTCATTTTGCCCACAGTGCTCAGCTACTGGGGAAGGAAGCTCCAAAAATTTCTGGGTAACTGGGAGAAAGGCTGGTTCAGGGTTGAGCCTTTGCTGTGGGTGCAGGAAAACGTAAAATTAAATATACGGAGGTTATGGAGAAAACTGTTGTCTTTTGTTACATGTGAATATGAAGACATTTAACTTGGCTCAAAGATGTATCAGACTTAGGCACCTGGGTGGCTCAGTTGGTTAAGTGTCTGCCTTTGGCTCATATCATGATCTCAGGGTCCTGGGATCCGGCCCCACTGCATTGGGGCTCCCTGCTCAGCGGGGAGTCTGCTTCTCCCTCTCCTTTTGCCCCTCCGCCCTTGCTCATGTTCTGTCTCTTGCTTTCTCTCTCTCTCAAAAAAATAAATAAAATCTTAAAAAAAAAGATGTATCAGACTTATTTAGCTGCATGAAATTGATAGTTTTCATTTTCAGTGTTATATTTTAGAATGTTTTATTTTATTTTATTTTATTTTGTTTTGTTTTGTTTTAATTTGTCAGAGAGAGAGAGATTGAGCACAAGCAGGGGGAGCAGCAGGCAGAGGGAGAGGTAGACTCCCTGCTCAGCAAGGTGCCCAAGGTGGGACTCCATCCCAGGACCCTGGGATCATGACCTGAGCCAGAGGCAGATGCTTAACTGGCTGAGCCACCCAGGCGTCCCTAGAATAGTGTTTGATAATAGTTCTGATTGTCAGATAGTTTTGATTCATCATCATAGAACCTACTCACATTATAAGTGTCATAGGCATAGAAGAAATGTTTCCAACCTTGTTATAAGTCAGAGTGATTATGATATAATGGATGCGAAGTTGTTTATTATGTATTCCAGTCTTTGTTTCATTTCCTTTGTCAAATATAATTTATATTGAAGTAGGGATTTAATGTAATTACTGAGTAAGTGATATTTGTTTTCATCCTTTTCCCCATAGATTTATGTTTTTGAGAGCATGTGCAATTTTCCAAAATAACTTTCTATAACACTCTTCCAAGGACCTCCCTCACCTTTCGTTACAGTCCTACGTCACTTTGATATTGCTTGCTTCCCCGATAGAAATTTGGATTTTTCGAAGTCCTGTGTATTCCTCTTTTGCATGAAATACAGCATCTTTAAAGAACCTTCCAGGTTACCGTGTGACCTCTACATTCGTCCTGTGACACTTTCCTGTGTCTGCTCAGGTTTATTCGTGATGGATAACGCTTCTCATCACATGTGCTCTCCTAGCAGAGAAAATGATAAATTATTTTCAGCCGTGGTATTGCCAAAGGTTCTTTACCCCTTCCTCTAAGGAAAAGAATGTTAGTAGTATGTATCCAAGAACGCTGTTTACTACAACCTTTCTCTCCCTGCATTTCAAACCAGGCAGAGTTGGGAGTTTTAAACTCCCCCTGGAAGATGAGACAAGATCCCCTTTTCAACTCTTTAGAACCCTTGAAAATGCAAAAGAATGTAGGAAATTGCCAGATCAGTTAATCAGTGACAACTGTAGTAAGTATACAGAAAACACAGTTCTTACAAGAGCCTTGGCTGTTTGCCGTTTTGGGTTTTTTGTGTTTTTTTGTTTTGTTTTGTTTTTTTAGCCCCTCAGCATTGTTGCCTGTGTCCCCCGTGGCATCTTTCAGTGGATCAGGATCAGCTTCAGAGGGGTTCGTGATCAGCAGGGCACCCCTAGACAGAGGGGGGCCCTAGGCAGCTCCTTCCTTCCCTCCTTCTATTCTCTTCTCACTTTCTGTAGGCTTGACATCACCAGATGGGGGTGCGTGCGTGTAGTCAGTTGCTTGAAATAGGTCTAGATAGAATGAATAGGGAAATATATTTTCAAATGGCGATTTTTAAATAGGCTAATAAACATGTGGCATCATTTGCTTTTATAGATCAACCATGTTTTGTTTCTTTAAACTATGCCAGGGTATTGTACAATATTGAGCAAGATGTACCAGCAATCACCAGATTTTGTAAAATTTATATTACTCTTCCATTAGTCTGCCCAATAAACATCCTTGCCAAGTGGATTGAAATACATTTCTGAAGTTTATTTTCCCTGTCCCAAATAAATTACACTAAAAAAATTTCCATTTACCTATTTTTGGACCTGTCTCTGTTTGCTTTCTTCCTTGTCTATAATAAAATTACTTAGGATAGCATTAAAAAGATGGGGTAGATTCACATATTTAACAGATACATATCTTGTTTATGTATATGGATATAGTATGTACAGATGTGTTTATAGGTGTTTGTCCTCATTTCTTTTGCCATATTATTGAGTATTCTAAGTACTTGTAGAATGTATACTGGTCTGTTGCTGGGCCATGCGAAGTTGTGTATGGAAAGAAGGTCACCCTGGACGCGTCCTTCTTACGTCTTGTGGTGGGAGTCTGCTGGCTGCCTTCGCAGTGGGCTTAGTCTTTGAAGGAGCTAATTTCAGAGGGTGATACTTCATTGTAGCATTGCAGGGTATAAAGGTTGTTCTCTAAAGGACATTGATTTCTGGGACTCTTGTGGTTTAGTGGCACAACTTATGTATAGGACAGTATGTACCTTTTGGCCAATTTAGAAAAAAAAATTAGTGTCGTGGCCATGCACTTGGTATGAACTGTTAGCTGAGTGCTGTTGCATTAGTTCCCTTGAAGGAAAACATTGGCTCCGTTGTTTGTGATCAACAGGACACCCGTGGATTATATAGAAACATTATATAGAAAAAAAAATCATCTTTATCTGAAAGGCAGCTCAGAATGTACAGACTCTCAAAGTTATGTAGAAATAACTGAAAGATTCTGCAAGAAACCTGTGAAATAGTGTGTTGTGTAACATAGCATTAGATATCAATGTTAACTGCACTTGGGGGGGTCATGTAAAATGATTGGCAAGCAGATGGATGTATCTTGAAAATTAAACCACTTCTAGATGTCCACTCCTTGTAAACCACCCCAAGTTAAAATTTGTCAATAAGGAGTCCTCATAAGTCTTTGGATGAGGTTAGCATTAGTATTGTTTCTTTGTTGGTCAGGAATGGCCTGACGACCTTTCCTTAAGATTAAGGTAGCACCTCTTTGTATTACTTGCTTTGTAATTCTTTGGGATGAGTTATTTGTTGTTGGTTATTCATTCTCCATTTAATTGAAGAGCAGTGAGAGTCATAGCAGCTGGAGGACCTCGGAGTCTGAGAGCAGGACTTCCCAAATTTTCATCTGCACAAGAATCAACAGGGGCCCTTGTTAATAAAATGCAGATTCTGTGTCAGGAGGTCTGGGTTAGGACCCCAAGATTCTGCGTCTCTCACCAGCTCCCAGGAAGTGCCCGGGGTCCCAGGACCCCCTTTAGCAAGGCTAAAGGCTGATCACAGAGGAGAGCAACAATGCTAGGTGTATTTGTATCCCTTTCCCCAGTCGGCTAAATCCTAGGGAGGGCTTCAAAATCAGCCTGAAGAGGAAAAGGGCTGAGGGTCAGGAAGTTTCCCCAGACTGGTGGTAACAAAGGAACTGAGAGGAAAAAGACACCAGACTGCAGGGTGATGGGGGAAGGAGGCAGGTGGGGGAGGCAAGGAAGGTGTGAGGAAGTGAATGGATGGTTGTTGGTAAACTTCCCGTGGTTTGACAGACCTAGCCCGGCTATTTGTGCTTGTTTCAGGGGTGGGGGAGGGGAGTTTGGGGGGGGGGTTAGAATGGAGGTTGACAGGGATCTGATTATGAAGTGCCTTCCCCCCATGCTGGAGCATTTGGGCTTGATGGAAAGCTGTGGAAACTCCTTTAAGGATTTTAATCAGGGGAGAAAGATGATGTGTTTTGTATTTTGGAAGATCATTCAGACGGCTGTGTGAACTTGTTGAGACCCGACTGGGAGAAACAGCCAGCCTTTAATGTTTTGTCCTTGACTAACACACGGAGGCCTGAGTCCAACCGAGGTGGTGTGAACTGAGGAAGAAGTGGACTCGTGGGGTATTTGGGAGGCTGGGTTAGCAGGTTGGTTGGTGGATGGAGTACGCAGGCTATCCAAGGAGCATTTATTAGAATAGCAGGCTGCACAGGACAGGGACCGCGTCTGTTTTGTTCAGCTCTGTGTCCCCGGTGTCTGGTAAATGTGTTATGCAAAGTAGGCAGTCATTAAATATTTTTTAAACGAATGAATGCTGGGAAGGATGGAGGGTTGTTTCCCATTGTTTGGCTGGGTCAGAGGGATGGATAGAGGTAGTGTTAGCTGCCACAGGGAGTGCTGAGGTAAAGCATCAACTCTGAGCGTAGTTCTTCCTATTCAAGGTATGTCTCTCCCCAATTAATATCAGCAGATTTGGGGTTACCTAGTGATATAAATGGAAGCTAACTGTAAATGCAATTCTTACTCTTTTTATTTTTTGGTTTTATTTTTCATAGGGTGCTTGGACTAACAGATCTTCTGAAGGACTTCAAATCCTTTTTTGATTTTTCTATATATTTTTTTCTTCCAATAAAATAGTGAACGAAAGTAATACACAAAGCTACTAAGAAAAATAGTGGCCTTAGTCTTATAGTTATGTAGATTCTTGGTTGTAAAAATTAACCTTGCAAATACTTTATTAAAGGGCAGTGGTAATAAGCCACTTATAAGTGAAAAGTATTTTGAAATTAATTATTCTTAAGTGTTACATTTTGTAGAGTTGAGACTCATTCTTAACATAATAAAAATTATTCATTAAGAAATAGAAATGTTTTGGGGAGATGTTATAGAAAGGAGAAATTTTATAGGTGGAAAATACAGTTAATTAACATAAAATGTGTTAAATGGAACAGACACTATACATTTCACAAGGGGTAGGTATGGACCTTTGAAAGAACGCTCTGAACAGGAGAAAATATTTTTCATCAGAGAAAGTTGCTATTATCTAATATGGTCTTTGTCTAAAAACGTTACCTCTAACAAGAAGTAGGTAGTAGTGCTGTCCAAAGATGTTTCTGCAATGACAGAAATGTTCCGCGTATGCACCATTCATATATGCACAGCGAGCACTTGAAATGTAGCTTGTGTGACTGAGCTCCTGAATTTTAAATTTTATTTAGTTTTAATTAATTTAAATAGCAACATGTGGCTCATGGCTGTTGTGTGGGACAGCACATCCCTAGCGTATTGGCACTGCCCGAACATACTAATGTGGAAGAAAATGTGGCCTTTCCTGGCGTGGGTGGTTCAGGAAGGGAACCATTTGGTCCATGAGGCAAATCTGGAAGGGACTTGTGGTCAACTGATGTTGCTGACTTGGGGGCATTTCCCGATTCTTTATCTGGGTCATTGTCTATTGGATAATACCTTCTCCCACAGCGAGTATTGGCTTGGGTAGACTTTTTCTCTTTCCCAAGTGGCTCTTGGGGGCCATTGGTGGGATCAGTATCCACAGATCTCATGGTCTAGCAGATCTATGAATGCAAATATCCAGCGGTGCTTGAGTCCTTTATCTTTTGTGTGCTCACCCATTGGCTCATGGATCCTCTCCTCTTTTGATATGATTTGTAACCTTGATGATGGAGCGGCGTCTTCCCAGGTTGTACTGCAGGTGGTGACATGTGTTTTTCCAGCTGCTAGACACTGCTGTGGAAATGCTGATACATGCTTTACCCAATCCCAGGAATCACTGTCACAGTCATGTCACGTGCCTCAGGCTCTTTGGAGGTAGAGGAGAGAAACTTAAAGAGAACAATTACAAATCAAGCTATAGAACAAAAAATGGTCTTCATCACCTAAAAGGCGGTTATCCTTTGATTCCACACTTGCCCACATTATGTCGGATATTTATGAAAAAAGTTTCGTCTGGATGGCATTCTACTTACACAATTGGATAAAATGTGGCTGGACTATGGAAAACATTTTGCACATGGGGGTGTTTTGTATTCATGTCCCTCCTTGCTGGTTTCCCAGGTCACTGTGATACCACATCGAAACCTGGCTGCAGAAATGCCATATTACTTTGGGAAGAGCGACGGAGTTAAGCATTGTTTATGTAAGTTTGAGGAAGTCAGAAATTCACTTCAAGATATTAATATATATTTTTGCACAACTTATTTCTTTCACCTTGGTTTGCTGTATGCCCGTTCCTTTCATCTCTGATTCTTTGTGTGTGGTTTACTTGTTTTTTGGATCTGCCAGTTTTCATCCTGCTTATTACCCCCGAAATCAACCAAGAGCCTCAATATGGTGCTAATAGGTGTTTGCTTCCTAAAAGTTACAGATAGTATAATTAAAAACATTTGTTTGAAAGGAAACTCTCTTCTATTTGTTGGTTTCAGCAGTTTAGGGACCTATTTCTGAGCAAAAGAGACCCTGATTTGGGCCTTTAATAATTTGTTCTTACTAGTAAGGTGCCGTTTCTTCCATACATTTCTCTTTCGTCTTTGGAAATTGTCGTGAAAATGTTTTTTAGAAGATGTTTTCTTCTCTCAGTCTATAAAAGGGTTTTTGAATTTGTTAAAGGAAGAGGGGCTTGGATTAGAGGGTCTCCAAAGTACTTGCTGATTCTCAGATTTTCATAATTGGGTTCACGGTGAAGTCTCTTCTGCAATGTAGGTGATTGTGTTAGTTGAGCTGTCTCATCGGGCCCCTCCTCACCCCAGACGTGTGCACCTTCTGTGGCGTCTGTCATTCTCATCTCATACCCAAGTGCCCAGGAGGGCCAGTGAAAACTTACATTATTATGTCTTCACTGTGTGTTTCTGTGCTGTTTACTGTGTAATATCACACATAGTTAAAACACTTGTCATCATAAATTCCCAAGAAATATTTTGTAAAATGGTATCCTAAATTTTCATTACCGTAACCTTTCGAATCTAACTTCTTTAAGGTTCATCATTTACAGATGAGCTTCATGAGGATAAAGGGAATTTTGTTTGTTTTCATTTGCTGGTACATCTCTAGTACCTAGACCAGTGCCTGGATCATTGTAGGTACTCAGTACATGTATTTTGAATAAGTAAATGTGACTTGAGATTTAGCTTGATTTTTATTTAAAGCCAAATCAAACAGAAAGACAGCTTGAATATTTATTACCCAAGTGATAATTATGAGAATTATTTGAGAACATTGACAACTTGAATTTCTAGACTTCTTTTTAATAATCTGTAACTATGCTGTCCAGCATGGTAGCCGCTACCCCCACGTGAACATTTTTTCCTTGAAATGTGGCCAGTAGAAATTGAGATATGCGGCAAGTGTAAAATACATACTGGGGTTCAGACTCAGTACCAAAAAATGTAAACAATCTCATCCATTTTTGGATGTTGATTGCATGTTGAAGTGATAATCTTTTGCATATATTGGGTTAAATAAAATTTATTATTAAAATTAATTTCACTCTTTTTTGGTTACTTTTAAAATGTGACTACTACAAAATTTAAAATGACACGGCTCTGATTTGATGGCTCATTGAACAGCTGATCTATCTAGACATAGAAAATGTAAATACTGAACGTAGAGAAGGGGCCAACCTCCAAAAAGGAGTTTTAAATGAATATCTTTGATAGAAACAAAATTACATGTTGCAGCTGTGACTTGGGAAAGTGGGTATTCAAATGGACTTGATCAAATTAAAAAAGACCAAAATAAATTAATTAGATTAGCTCAGATCAGAAATATGAAATCCAGCTACCAGATGGATTCCTAGCATAGTCGCCAGCCAAGTCTTGAGGTCAGAAAAGGGGCAGGAGGGCGGTGGTGGCTGTCTAGGCAAGCGGGAGCAGTCACTAATGACAGGCTAAAGCCATAGTTTCTGAACTCCCGTGCCCGGAGCTCACCTGACGGTGGTCTCAGTTGTGGTGGGTGGTGCGTTTACTGGATATCAGGTAATGATGTCATTTTTCCTGCTACTGGGAAATGGAGTCTTAGTCGAAAAGGTTGGCTAACTGGAAGCCAATGTGTCAGGTAGGATTACTCTTAGTGAGTGTTCTGTTTTGTCCCTTCCTGTGCCTGTAGGCAAGTTCTTTTCCCCCTTTCTGCTCAGCCTTAAGCTGATACGAAGTCAGCGTCACTCCACAGCGGCTCCTCCAGGCGGGCTGTGCCTCTGGGCTCAGAGGACATCCCCTCCCCTTCGGCTGCTTGCCCCCCAGAGCTGGCTGGGAACCCCACGCAGTCAGTAGGAGCATTGCCTCCTGCGACGCACAGGGGACCCTGGAGGGTGAAAAACAAGGCCATCCGACCGTATGAGTAGACATTACCTTCCTTAAGCTAATTTGAAAGGTTATTTTGGTAAGTGGTTAGTCTGCACCGCTAGTTTAAGCTATTATCAAGTCCATTCTAGTATTTCCTTGAAAGCTAGAATGAGTCTTGAATAAATGAAGACCGACTGCTTAGGCTATCGAGAAGTAATTCAGTTTATAAATATTTGTTGCACTTGGCACTGAAGATTTCTGCTTCTCTTTATTTTGGATTCGAAAGTGGTTGTGTAGTAAAGCAGCATGTCGGTAAATAAAATGGCTTTCACGCTCACCTTATTTTCACCCTTCTGACCTCTGTTTTGGAGAAAGTCGATCAGAAAATTCATGGCAGTTAGCGGCGGAGTGAGGAGACCTTTGACTTTAGCTGACAGCTGTCACCTGAAAACTACAGACCTGGAGACCTTCTCAGGTGTTCTGTCTGTAGTTCTGACAGTGAACAGGAATGTTGTTTACATTTTCTGTAAGCAAAATTCTCCCCTTGTTAGGAATATGTTAGAGTAGGACAAGCAGGAGCTGGGTTTTCTCTCTCTCTTGCTGGTAAGTTCTCAGCAGTGCTGGTTGCCCATTGTTCATTCCCATGCTCGTGTGGAAGCGTGTCAGTAGAATTTATGAGTGAGCCTGTTTCTAACATCACTTTTGAAATTCTTCAACAAGATACTGCTTTTTTCAAGTTGGGCAGTATCAAACAATGCTTCATGTACTCATGAAAGAGGGAAAAAATGAGTTAAATTCCAAAGATGTTTCAGATTTCGGACATTTTTCCTATGTGAATTAGTTCTTTATTAGGTTGTTGATTTAATTAGCATTCGACAAAAACACTTCCCTGTTTTGATTGGTGAAGCATTCTTTAAACTGGTTACTTTAAGCGGATGCACAAAATCTGTTAGGAACTGTTCGAATAAAACGCACAGCAGTAGGTGGTATACACCTGGTGCCGTAAACACAGGACACCGACGGATGTGCTTCTCTCCCTACGGGCTCTCGTCCTGCCTTGTCCCAGAAGAGGGGAAGGCAGGGCTGAAGCCTGCACCGGTAGTTTGAACTTTGTTCTGTTAAAGTAATTGTCAGTTTTGACCGGTTGGGGGGAAAGTTTTCGGTTTCTTCTGATGAGAACAGTCATCGTCTAGCAACCGTCCATCCAGCTAGAGTCTCTCCGAGTGGTCACATGGGCTCTGGGTCCATCCGCAGGGTCGGGCACCTGCCTGGGAACCAGGACCTGTGATCGGACTTCGGAGCCGGCAGCGCAGACCGGGGACGCGGCGGGCCCAGAGCCATGAGTGAAATCAGCCTTCTTGGAGAATGAAAGCTTTTATGCTGATCTCCCTCTGAATCTTGTATATTCCTGCCATTAAACATAATGGAATTATGAATTTATCATACTGTTTGCGAGCTTGCTTTCCATCATCATTGCGGATGCTCCCTCGTTGGAACGTCGTGGACACGTTCTCCTTTGACACCTCTGTTGCTGTGACATAGTTGTATGTGGGCCGTAAATATCTAATTTGTACGAAATGACTGATTTTGGTATTTGTATAATCCTCTAGTCAGTTTAACTAAGTTGAGCTTTTCACAGCCCTCGGTGCCACGGCTGCTCATCTGATTACACTGCTCAGGGGAATAAGGTTAAGGGCGGGCTGTTGGTAACCAGAGCATTTCCAGGGCTTTAGTTCAGCAGATGGGCTGCTTGGCTATATTCATACATCTGCTTGCCTGCTGTGGCAGCTGCTGCTGCTTCATGTTGTGTTCTTTTGTTCTGTTCCATCCAAGAATGGAGCGTTAGGAAGTGTAGTGAATGGATTAATTTAAGGTTAAGGTTAGTGTTTTGCTTGCTTTCTAAGTAACCGATCATAATAATGCTTCTGGTAGAAGCTAATGAGTTTCTCTTAAAGTGAACTAGATTTATAAAATACAGCTCAGCGAGGGGGCTAGATTAGTATTGTTAATGGAAACCAAATTCAAATGCGTAAAATACTGCCAGTTTTTATCATTTGTTCCTAATTCTTTGTTTTCTTCCTCCCTCCCCCCTCCCCCCATCCCCCACTCTCTTCTAGGACCTATATCCAGACTTTGCCTGACACTGCAGGGTCCAAGAGAATTAAAGAAATATGGAATGACATGAAGAAGATTAGTTAAGGATTATAGGCTTTGAGGACAAACACCTCAGTGAGGTGAAGCACAGACAAGCCCCTGAGCTGTGGTTTGGAGGAGCGGTGTGTTGGAAGAAGATGGCGGATCCGGGAATGATGAGTCTTTTTGGCGAGGATGGGAATATTTTCAGTGAAGGCCTTGAAGGCCTTGGAGAATGTGGTTACCCTGAAAATCCAGTGAACCCCATGGGTCAGCAAATGCCAATAGACCAAGGCTTTGCCTCCTTGCAGCCCTCCCTTCATCATCCCTCGACTAATCAAAATCAAACAAAGTTGACCCATTTCGATCACTATAATCAGTACGAACAACAAAAGATGCATCTGATGGATCAGCCAAACAGGATGATGAGCAGCGCCCCTGGGAACGGGCTCGCGTCTCCTCACTCGCAGTATCACGCCCCTCCCATCCCTCAGGTCCCCCACGGTGGCAGTGGCGGCAGTCAGATGGGCGTCTACCCTGGCCTGCAGAACGAAAGGCACGGGCAGTCTTTCGTGGACAGCGGCTCCATGTGGGGCCCCCGGGCTGTGCAGGTGCCGGACCAGATCCGGGCCCCCTACCAGCAGCAGCCCCAGCCGCAGCCGCCCCAGCCCGCCCCGTCGGGGCCCCCCACACAGGGCCTCCCTCAGCACATGCAGCAGATGGGCAGCTATCTGGCACGTGGGGATTTTTCCATGCAGCAGCACGGCCAGCCACAGCAGAGGATGAGCCAGTTTTCCCAAGGCCAGGAGGGCCTCAGTCAGGGCAGTCCTTTCATTGCCACGTCAGGCCCCGGCCACTTGCCCCACGTGCCCCCACAGAGTCCCAGCATGGCGCCCTCCTTGCGCCATTCAGTGCAGCAGTTCCACCACCACCCCCCTACTGCTCTCCACGGAGAATCCGTTGCCCACAGCCCCAGATTCTCCCCTAATCCTCCTCAGCAAGGGGCTGTGAGGCCACAGACCCTTAACTTTAGTTCTCGGAGCCAGACAGTCCCCTCACCTACTATAAACAACTCAGGGCAGTATTCTCGATATCCTTACAGTAACCTAAATCAGGGATTAGTTAACAATACAGGGATGAATCAAAATTTAGGCCTTACAAATAATACTCCAATGAATCAGTCCGTACCAAGATACCCCAATGCTGTAGGATTCCCATCAAACAGTGGTCAAGGACTAATGCACCAGCAGCCCATCCACCCCAGCGGCTCACTTAACCAAATGAACACACAAACTATGCATCCTTCACAGCCTCAGGGAACTTACGCCTCTCCACCTCCCATGTCACCCATGAAAGCAATGAGCAATCCGGCAGGTACTCCTCCTCCACAAGTCAGGCCCGGAAGTGCTGGGATACCAATGGAAGTTGGCAGTTATCCAAATATGCCCCACCCGCAGCCATCTCACCAGCCCCCCGGTGCCATGGGAATCGGACAGAGGAATATGGGCCCCAGAAACATGCAGCCGTCTCGTCCGTTTATGGGCATGTCCTCAGCACCGAGGGACTTGGCCGGGCACATGAGACCAAATGGTTGTCCTGGTGTTGGCCTTGCAGATCCCCAAGCAATCCAGGAACGACTGCTGCCTGGCCAACAGCATCCTGGGCAGCAGCCGTCTTTCCAGCAGTTGCCAACCTGCCCTCCGATGCAGCCCCACCCGGGCTTGCACCACCAGTCTTCGCCCCCACACCCGCATCACCAGCCTTGGGCACAGCTCCACCCATCACCCCAGAACACCCCGCAGAAAGTGCCTGTGCCTCAGGTAAGGGAACTCGGATCCTGCCTGCCTTGCGGTAGAAAGTGCAACACGGTAAACTTCTCTAATAGATTTTTCCTTTGCATTTCACGAAAAGTTTTTTCATTATGAGTTCCTTAATTTTTACCTTGTAAGCTGCGCCAGAACCTCATTTTTTTCTGTGAGTCTCTCACTTACTGGCTTACGCATTTATACACGGATTCAAAACGTCTTGAATCCTTCTGTCGCAGGCATTGTGGTAGGTGCTGCGGATGTGCCATGGATAACTAATCCCGGGACCCTGCCTGCAAGATTTTCACTGCCAGCAGGGACAGGGACAGGGACGTTGGACTCCTATTCTTTCTCGTTCTCTCTCTGGTTTAAAAACACACTGAAACTCGGTTTCCAGCAAAGTTTTCCGTGTTTGTGGCAATCTCTCCCACCTCTTTCAGAAAATTATGATTTTTTGTCCCTTGGGAAGTTTCAAAATGTGTTTTTCTGTAATATTTATTTTACCAGCTATTGGATGCTAGTGTGAACTTAAATTGCAAAGGGTAGAAAATCATAGTCAACATTAATCTGCAGAAATGTTTGGTCTCCAAGAGATTTGGGTACCCGGCATGACAACAGGAGTCTTCCTTTTTGTAAGCTGGGATTTTTGTTATCCTACCGTGTTCATAAGCAGACATTTAAGTTTCAAGCTTTGATATTCACAAAGATGTCTTTCCGTTATAAACGTTGATGTTTGTGCCCTAGGTCTAGGAAAAATACATTAAGATCTATATATGTACAGATTACTCTGAGTGCTATTCAAATCCACCATGATTGCTACTGGAATTTGGATGGCACAGGATGTGATTTTAGAGCTGTTCTTAATGAACTTAGAGTTGGTGTGGAAAAACATGGCCAATGTGTAGAAAGAGAAGCCCACTGAAAGACTGCACATGGTTGTGTGACAAGTGTCCAGAGACAGGAAATACCCTGGCATTTGGCTAGGACTTAGCCAGGGAAAGTGAGCTGAGGAGGGCATTCTGGTTTGGGGATGACTCAGTAAATGGGGGCCTGGGACCTCAAACTTGCCACAGGGCACGCCAGATGGTGGAGGTCTTGCATTCTGTTTTAAGGAATTCAGACTTCAGTGGGGAGCTTGAGATATTGATTAGACAGTCCACAGAAGCGTGGGAGACTGTGAGCCTGTGGTCCAGGCTCATAAGGACAGTTTGGACCGGGGATTGGGGAGTGGCAACAGAAGGGATTAAAGCAATGTGAAAGTAGAAAGGTTTGGTCAGGAAACAAATCCATGTGGGATAGCCCAAGTGGAGAGGCATTTAGAACAGAGACTCCGAAGCCTCAGCCCTGGTGTGAGTGGGAAAGTGGAGATCAGGAAAGTCTCCTGGGGACCCAGGACACAAGGATCCGTGGGGGATTTGGGGAAAGTTGTCCTCAGAGGTCTGGCACACTGGGATATTCTCAGCCGGACCCCCGCGGTCAGTGGGAGCTGCCCGGGAGAGAGCTGCTCCCTGTCTCCCCATGGGAAAGGGCTTGTGAGCCCTGTGGTTCCTGGACCAACTGCAGGGGGAGGGAGGGGAAAGCCAGTCTGACCAGGGGCTGGGAACAGAGGGCCTCGGGGAAAACAAGTGTGAAGGAGTCAGTGGAGAAGATCAAACCCTGCTAATTTGTTTTCCCTTATATCAATCTCTAGGCAAGATGGCCCTGCCCTCTTCAGAACTGACTGAAAATGCTGTCTCTGAGGCCAGCCAGCCTGGGTGCTTTCTAGGGCAGAAATGAATGTGACTTAATTTCCAGGAATTACGCTTTTCTGGTTTCTCAGAAAGTGTCTTACTGGACAAGGGATGTTTCTAGAGCAGTGATTCTGACCTCCTGTTCCAGCATCTTCTCACTCTGCTGGAGGACAAGCACAGTTGGAAGGAGATGCCCTGTGGTTGTAATGTGATCTCTGGATGGGAATTGTTGATCTCCCCCAGCTTTCCCTAGTTTCAAGAGCACAAAACATCTCAGTAGCCATTCTGATAATGGAAACGAGTACCTGGCATTCGAGTCACTCAGCACTGCAAGGCTTCGTATGTGCTAGCCTCTGGGGGACACAAGGTGTAGTTCACTTTTCCTCCAGCGCCCCAGGCTTGAGTACGTCATCATGGACAAACTCAGAGCTGTTTTAGGGATGTATGTCAACAAGTACATTTGAGGTATCTTTATTTAAGTTCAGTTACCTGTAAAATTTTTTTGTTTGTGGTATTTGCCTTCTTATTTCATCCTCTTCAGATTTTGAAGCACTCAATTCTGAAAATAATACTAGGGAGGTGTAAAATCTTGTGAAGAACATAGACTTTATAGTCAGAAAACTGTTCGAATTTCAGCTCTGCTACTTATTAGCTTGGTGACCTCAGACAAGTTAACCTCTCTGAACCTCAGATTCTTCAGCAGCAGAATAGGAGAGATAGTACCTATCGCACAAGGTGTTGAAATTAATGTGTACCCAGTGCCTCGTATAATGCCAGCCGGTGGTGTATACTCATGTGAATTCTCCTCCGGGCTTTAGTTCTGATCTCCTGCAGTACACACCTTATTTTATAATTATGTCATTTCACATGTAAATACAATGTAAAATTACTTTTAGTTTTAAAGAACAGGTTAACTGTGATTAAATATAGCCTTAGTTATGAAACATTAAATTTGATTTGTGCAAATATTTCCCCTCCTTTAGCCCATGTTGACAGGTGTGATGAGGATAATGATGTGGGTAATTCAAAATGCTATCACGTAATCCTAAAAACCTCTCTCTCCCTGTGAATGACTCACATTCTACTCTAGCAAATATATCTTATCTAATTATGTTTTTTTTTTAGAACTACTAAAATTATTTTGCATTTCATATATGATAGAATGGTGGTTCAAAACCGTGCTGTGTAACAGGGAAACTGCCAGATCGGGTTGAAATATTGATACGATTTGCTGAATTATCACATTCAGATAGGTTTATTGGCTTTTTTACCTTGAATTTTTCACTTTTTAAAAATGTAAGTTATGCTTTCTAAATGTCTCGTGAACTCTGAACAGATATTTTCTAAGTTGTATAACACACAGAAGTATCTTTAAAGATAATTTTAACTTTATGTTGAAGAGTCAACGAAGGAAAATGTTAGAAAGGCCAGAGTTCATTGGACCAAAATGTTCATTGTGGAGTGCGGACACATTTTTTGGTACTAGCTCCAGACTATCCTGATTATTTGATAAAGTTTACAGGGGAAGAAGAAAGCCTAGAGTGTGTGAGTCTTGATTTCGGGGTCATGAATTCGCATCCCACGTGGGATGTAGAGATTACTTAAAAATAAATAGATAAATAAACTTTAAAAATAGTAAACCATTATGTGTTAACATCAGTAACATTTTTAAATGAAAAACAGCTGCTTTCCAAAACAAAATGAAACAAAATTAAAGGCATGGTTTTACATTTTCTCAACTGTTGGATTCTAACATCTGCCACTGCATAGAGTCTGCATGCACGTTATGAGCCTTTGGAAAAGTCCACTTATGTTTGTGGAGAGAGAATGAGAGTGAGAGGCAGATAGCCCAGAACCCCAGTCCCACTCTCAGAGCCACCAGCATGAAGAGAAGTGTGCAGGCTTTTGAGTGAAAGCACCACCAACCTCTGGCTCCGTGACCTTGGGCAGGTGACTTCACCTCAGGGCCTTGATTTTTTTTCTCTCTGAAATGAGGGTAGACTGGGGGACATGGGTGGCTCAGTAGGTTGAGCACCCAACTCTTGATTTTGGTTCAGGTCATGATCTCAGGGTCATGGGATCGAGCCCTGTGTTGGACTCTGCGCGCAGCATGGACTGTGCTCGAGATTGTCTCCCTCTCCTCCTCCCCCTGCTTGCTCTCTCACTCTCACTCTCTGTAAAATAAATAAACAAACAAAATCTTTAAAAAAAGTAAAAGGATGGTAGATTTGCCTCCCTGCTTAGAGGCAAAGCGAGAATAGCATGATATCTTTCAGTATTTAACATGGTGTCAGATACATGGTGGGGACTCAAAAATGTTGTATTATCATCGGGCCAATGCTCAGAATTGCTTGTTGCAAAGTTTAAAAAATAACTTAAAGCACTTATTTCAGTGTTAACTATTGTTAGCGTTGTTTGCCTTCGTTTCCGTGGTTTTAGGGAACAGTTACCAGATATTGAGGCACCTGATCATACTGCCCTTTGGGAAAGAGAGAAACAGCTTGTTTGGGGCGGCGGGGGGTGGATGGTGTAGGCAAGCATCTGCTATGGAAAGCACACCACAGGATAAGCGCTGTGTGCTTTGGAAATAGCTCCCAATCCACTCCTGGTGGGGATGAGGTTGGGGGTCTGGGAGGGTGAGCTGGGGAAGTGATGGCTTCACTGAGATGTGAGGGATCAGTCCAGGTTGAGAGGAGGCTGGGTGAAAGGGGCAGGGAGAAGAGTTTGAGGCTTAGGAAGTAATGAGCGCAAAGCCCCATGGGCTCCCGAATGCCCCAGTGTTATTGAGATGTGGGGGCTGGGGGCTGGGAGAGGAAGCTGTGTGGTCTCCTTATGGGCATGTTCTGTGTCCATGGGATCCTGGGAGGTTTGTGGCGGGGACAGACACGGCACCATTGGGGTGCTTTGCAGCATCTCGGGTGGGAAGAGAGCAGAGAATGGAATGTTTATCAATGCGCGGTGGCTGTGGGTGAGAACCACCTAGAAGGAGAGTACAGAATATTGTTTTGTTCATTTGAAGAGCTTATCTAAAAAAGACTGGTTACGTGGATTGTCCTTCAAGTTACAGGCAAATCCCTGAGTTTCTGAATAAGTTCTGTAACTGCACAAGACACAGGTATCTTCGTTCACAGATTTGACTCTGGACGGGAAGGCGACTTCTGGTGGAATTTAGAATCTGCAGTGTTGTATCCTTAGAATAATTATATTTGTACACTTTTCATTAATTTGGGCCTGAAATACTGTCCTGATAAGGAAACAGGAAGCAGACAAAATTTTTAAAGGACCTCCTAAGATTGAAGTGATGGGTAATAATTTCTGTGGCCTAATTTTTCCCCAGGAGATTAAAAAAAAAAAAAAGGAAAAACACCTAGAAGAATCAGTGGTTGTAACTTTTCCAGTTCTCTGTCTTTACATGACATCTTATAAATATCTTTTAGAAACAGCCTTGCTGGGAAAACCTTTTCCTGGTAAATTTCAAGTAGAGTGACTATTCTACTGAAATTCTCTCAGTTCACCCAGTAAATACAGAATTCCAGACATGAGCAGAGTAATTGGCAACTACTAAATAAATTTTATAGAAAATGTGGCCATGCATCTCAAGTCTCACTTATGCAAATTGTGATCGGAAGTAGAGAAAGGGGTCTTTTTAATAGAGAGTAGATGTATCTCTATGAATATTACTCTTGACATACTTTCATACTTCCATTGAAGTCTAGCGGAGATGGGGAAAACAAAATATATCTAAGGAAAACCCAGCTTTGACCTAAGTGGCTGAATTCAGGGTCTGTGCTAAGTATAGCCACGTTTGGAGAACAGGCAGCCATAGTGAAGACCTCAGTGGAGAAGGGTGCCCCACCTGCTTCAGACGGGAGGGAAGTCAAGGGAGTTGCCGCTTTCCCCATGTGCTGGTGGCTTGCTGGTTGTTTCTTCGTGATACCTTGTTTACAGCGAGCCACCTGTCCTAGACTGCCCTTGACTTTACTGGTCGATCTGGTGCTCTCAGCAGCCTGTTGTTTTTCGGCAAAGACTGTTGGTATTTTTTCTGTTGCAATTTGTATATGCTGCAGCTTAGTGAGAACTCCCTGCGCCTTCCCTCAGCATAGCTCGTTTATCCCAGAGGTCAGAGATTCAGTGGGTTAAAATGGAAAATACCAAGTGGAGAGTTAAAGCAAAGGAAAAAATTCTGCCCTATCTGTCCTTTCACCCCACTGTCTGAAAGCATGAAGTGAGCCGCATACTAAACGGTAGCCTTGTCTCCTAGTGGCTTTTATTTTGTAAAAGGCTGTAGTTTTCTGTGAGTATCAAAAATATCGTAGGTAACAAGGAGTTAGTTTTTTAAAATTACTTTTGAAGCCTAGATATTAGCCATCGCCTAAGTGTCCTAAGCGCCTATGAATTTTCTTAACCTTTAAGAAGCCACTTTTAGGTACTGCATTTTAATCTGGTATCTCGTTGTTTTCATTCAACTCCATTAAAGAAATACTTATTGAGTGTTATGTGCTAAGCTCTCTATGAAGGACAGAGATTGGCAATGTGGGAGAAGGCAGGGAAGAGATAAAGGCCTTCACTGAGATGGACAGGGAATTTTGTTATTTACGTAAAATCTTCTGGCTGTCATTTCTTCAGGTACCAACTGTATTCCTAGACCAGTGCTGTCCAATTGCAATGTAGTGGGAGTTGCAAATGTAAGCCACATGTGTTATTTTAAATTTTCTAATAGTCACATTAAAAAAAAAAGGACTAGTAAAATTAATTTTACTAGTATGTTTAATTAACCCAGTATATCTAAGATATTATTCCAACACATAATCTGTATGAAATTACTAATTAGGTATTTTACGCAAGTACTTGAAATCTAGTATGTATTTTACCAGGCGGTTCTCATTGCAAACCGGGAGCCCAGTGCGGCTGGTGGCTGCCATATTGAAGAGTACAGAGCTGGACTGTTTCAGTAGTAGTTGCTTCAGATTCTTCTTGAAAACAACTCGGAGTATAAGTAAATCCATGCACATATAAATAAACTTTAAACTGTTAAATTATGACAGTAAACTTCAGCACTGGTGTTAGCACCCTCATTGTGCTTTCTTGTGAGTGTCTCTGAAAGTGGATTATAACCATTTCCAAGATTGTAGTTTCAAGTGGTTTTTGGATACTTGTGGTTATTCCACTCGCCCCCGCCCCCTCCTCGGGATCTCCCTTTGCCTCTCCATCACTAGTGCTTATTTATGAAATTGGTTCTCCAAGGATAAGGGAGTAAGCCCTCGTCTTTACTCTTATGCATGCCTCCCTTCGTTTTCCTCTCACTTTTTTCTTCTCTGCTTTTTTCTTCTTCATCTTAACAATCACTCAGAAAGGCCATTTCTGCAGAGCAATAGTTAGCTGGGGAAGGAAAATTGGAAAGTGGGTCAGGGGGACAATTAGGGGAAAAGCATTGCTAGACCTAACTTGGAGAATTTACCTTAATCTTGACATCTTAATATTATTCTCCATTTGCTGTAGTTACAGCTGTCAATCTATTGTAGTCTCTAAGTAACCATGGAGAGAGGGCCCTCATTCTTCCTTTGTTACTGAATATGGTTCCTTTATCAGTGAAGGAAGTCAGCAGCAAACTTGTGCTTTTGCCTTGCAAAACTTTACTAGGTGGTAGTGCATCACCATGACTGAGGTTTCACTTTTTTTTGCTTGGTGTGAGAAATGTAGGAGAGCCTTCTAGGGACTGTGGCATGGCCCCAGGAGTGGTGTCAGTGGAGAAGTTAAAGGAAAAATGCCAAGAAGTTGGCATCATTTTAAAAAGTCAAAAGTCAACATAGATACAGAGACACTCATTTTTCTGCTTGCTTTTTTCCTGGTCTGATTGGATGGTGAGAGAGATGGCCAGGTAAGGCCGGAAGGCATTTCCTTTGTCTTATTTTAAAAAATTACTTACTTACTTACTTAATTTGAGAGGGAGGGAGAGAAAGCACGTGCTTGCCCAAGTGGAGGTGGGGCGTGGCAGAGGGAGAGGGACAAGCAGGCTTCTTGCTGAGTGCAGAGCCGGTTGTGGGGCTCAGGCTCAGTCTCACAACCTTGAGATCATGACCTGAGCCAAAACCTAGAGTCGAACACTTAACTAAGCCCCCTAGGTGCCCCTCCCTATGTCTTATTTTAATGATTGCATTAAAATCATCACCGAGCTAGTTATTTAAAGGAAACATGCCATTTTGATTCACCTTATGTATTCTGCTTTATTGTGCGTTTAGCCTGTTCTCCACTGTCTTCTATGTTTATAATTCTAAGTAATTCTTACCACCGATTTCAGGAGAATTCTTAGACCTTAACACTAACTGTGAAGGTAAAAAAAAATTGTTTTAATTTGAAGTAAGATGTATTGATCTTGAGAGCTGTGTTGTTGGTTTGTTTCGGGCATGGGCAGAGAGTGGGCGGGTATCGAGCCCGTAGTGATGTTGGAAGCCTTGCTGAGAGTTTCTGGAATGGTGTTCTAACTTAGCCTGTGCCCTTCCTGTCTCTTCATGGGCAGGCTGGAGCAGGTTTGTAGCTCTGGGGGAGGAATCCCTCCCTCAGCTGTTCGGTGGGCTCTGGAGTCCCTGCTTCCTGTGTATCAGAGGGGGCTGTGAACACGGCAGGGTGGATTTCTCAGCTAGTGAATAGGCAAGGACTTTTAGATCGTCCTTTCTCCGAAGCTTTTCGAAGTTATATTTCTAAACTTTTTCATGAAGGGGCCATGCGTGGACTTGAAGTTCTTATTGAGTATAGGAGTATTTGAAAGTAAAGTTCAGTTTTTAGATCATGCCTCTTCTTGGACCCTTATAGCTTGAACGTTCTCTTGAACTTAAAAAAGCAATCATGTAAAATCATGGGATTAGTCAGTTATGATGTGTTTGTTTTCACTGTTAATGTTACAACCACCTCAGAATGTCAGCATGAAGAGACAGCTAAACTTTAATACCACTGTGGAGGCTGACAGAAATGGACAGTGGGGACTAATGGAGAATTTACCTCAGTCTTGACATTTTAATGTTACTCTCCATTCTCTGTATTCATAGCTGTAAATCTACAGATAATCTGTCAGTAACCACAGGCAGAAGTGGAACTGGGGCAGTCACCAAGTAGGATGTGCTGACGTTGCTTTAAATTGGTCCATTACTAAGCTAACTCCATTTCTGGCTGCTCAAATATTGCAAAGACATTTTCACAGAGAGAGCTGTTGAAATGCATGGAGGCGTACCGTGGATTAAAGGAGACAAGTGAGAGTTCTTTAGGGAAAAAGTTGATGATTTAGAAGGAGTTAAGTAGTATTTGATTTTTATCAGCTGTTCTTCTGGATGCTTTCCCCTTTCAGGGTAGCTGGATTCCCCTAACAATGGGGACTATTAAGGGAGCATACATGCCCCCCATGTCGGGGTCAGATGCGAAAGCAGCGCTGGGGCTCCGTGTCTTATATATCTTGACTTCTGAGTCAATCAGGTGTTCCTCTTACTTTGAAACAGTGGTAGAAGACAACTGAAGGACAGAAATACTCCAGAGCTTGATTTTGGAGAAGGTCTGTCCTTGGAGCTGAGCTTAAAGCTTACAGTTTTAGTGTTTGCGAGAAAGTTAAAAACCAATATTTACATATAAATAAGTTCTCTAAGCTAGGGTATCATTGGTGAAGGGAAAAAGCAAAACAAAACAAAAAACTAAGAGACTGTGCAGTCATAGAGCAAAAATACACCAGATTGTAAGATCAGTTTTAATAAGTTTCCCTCAGTGAAGACTTAGGTGAAAATCCCTTTTTTAAAAAAAAAAAAGATTTATTTGAGAGAGAGAGAGAGAGAGAGTGTGTGTGTGTGGGGGGGCCCTTGTGATTTGAAGGGTAAACGGATAGGGAGAGAGAATCCCAAGCAGACTCCCAGCCGAGTGTGGAGCTTGACACGGGATCTGATCCCACGACCCAAAGATCACTACCCCAGCGGAAACCAAGAGTCGGAAACTCCGCTGACTGTACCACCCAGGTGCCCCTTGAGTGAGAATCCTTTTAATGCCATGCCATGTTGGATGCTAGAGTAATATTTCATATTAAATATAAATTTAATATGGCTTCAAGAGGGAGTTAATGGGAGGAGGTGTCAGTTTACTTGCTTCATTTCATGTTTCCCACGCCTCTGCTGTTCTGTCCAGTGGGCCACACTGGGTGCTCGGCCAGGGCGCTGCCGGTCACTGCTGCCAGGGAGGGTGCCCGCGAGTCAGGAGCGCAGACTTGTGAAGACCACGGGCTTCACCTGCATGGGGACTACATCTGAATCTTGCCCTTCCAGTTTTTTGCCTAGTCAGAAAATTGGGTACTTAGTGTCCCTAAACTTGTTTCCTGAGGATAACGAGTACCAGTTGCTCCAGAGCATTATGGGGGTTAAACGAGATAGTGGCTGTCAAGTTTTTAGCACAGTGTGTGGCATGTGGTAAGTCTCTGATGAAAGTTAAGTGTTTTATTATAACTATTGCTAATGTGGTTTGTTGAAATGAGCTCTTGGAATTTCTCCCCCACTTTCAACTTTTCACCTCAAAGTAGAAAAGCTTTCCCTTATTTTGTGAAACAGAACATTATATATCAATGGCTTAAAAATCAGTTTATCAGAATCCCTATAAAGCTAACAAGAATTCATACTATTTTTGTTGGGGGGGGGGAATCGCTATCACACTACTATATTTCTTTTTAATTTACTCTCTAGGAAGTGGGGTATGATATATAAAATATCAGCATTCTCAGTGTTTAATTTCTTCCCACTTTTAACCAAGGTGAAATCATCTCTTAGATTTGGAAACTTCAAGTGTCAGTGGTTAAGTTGGCGTCCTGTTCTGTGTTCTTAGGAAGGTTCTAGTATTTCCTCTAGCATCCAAGAATTATATGTGCCTTTATATAGTAGGTCTTGACTTTATTCAATATAAACTTAAACTTACAACTGTTAACTACAATTTGGCGATCCATTTCACCCCGTTGTTTTTACCAGCATCTTCCTGTATTTTCATGGTGTTCTCTCATTACCCTGGGACGACATTGTGATTTTGTTTGGTGAACAGCTTCCTGTGCAACAGTGCCCGTGGCCGTTTTGAACTCCATTGGTTTGTGAGGGCCGTACCACTTAAGATATTTTTAATGTTTCTTTATCCTAATCTGTTTTTTTTTTCTTTAAATTGTAACTTTGTGTTTCAAAGTGAGACCGTCACGGAAGGAAAATAAAAAGAATTGTTGCAGTTTGTTCGATTCAGTAGTGATGTTTTTTAAAAGTGGCCGAAGAAGGTGATTCGCGTTTTTTTAGTATGTGGGGTTTACAGTTTTGGAAATATTTGTTGTGTACCTTGATACTGTTGACACTTTTTTTTTTTAAGATTTATTTTTATTATTTTATTTGGTGAGAGAGTGCGAGCTGTGGGGGGAGAGGCGGGGGAGAGGGAGAGAGAGAATCTATAAGCAGACTCCCCGCTGAGCATGAGCCCCCCCCACAGGCCTCTATACCACGACCTTGAGACCATGACCTGGGCTGAAGCCAAGACTTGGCCTCTTAACGAAGAGTTGGCCGACTGAGCCGTCCAGGCACCCCAAAAGTTTACTATTTAGAGCTATAGAATTTTAGAGTTAGATAGGAGAGCCATATTATTTAGGAAAGATCACATATCTTTCTTCCATTTGAATATAAGGGAAAGGATCTTTTTGCTTCTCATCTTCCAACTTCATACAGTACAGTTTTTTTCCTTTTTATAAAAATATTGAAGAAGAATGGGATTAGAAAAGTAAATGGAAAACCTGTTAGTTATCAGATGTCCATCAGATATGTGTTTACCAAATATCATGTATAATGTTTGTATATATTTATTGGACTATAATCTACACACAATCTATGTATAAAATGAAATGCTCCCTTCATTTTAAGGAAATACTATAGAGTGGTTGCAATCCAGCCCTGTTGTATACTGTCATTTAATTTAAGATTTAACACCTCTTAAATATACTTAACTGTGTACTGAAGTTTGTCAGTAAGTATCTCGTACTTTGCAAGTTACTTTTCAAAGAAAGTTTGCCATTTGTTCTTTCATATCACACTAATAATGTGTTTGTAGAAAATGTGTAAGCTCGTACTGTCTGTGAACATTCCTGTGATGATGAGAATGTTCTGTATTTGCTCTGTCCAGTAGAGTAGTCACTCGCCGCAGGTGGCTGTCGGGCACCTGAAGTGAGGCTCGTGAGACTGAGGGACTGAGCTTTTAGTTTTGTTTAATTTTAGTTAATGTAAATTTAGTCGTATGTGGCTAGTGACATACATATTGGACAGCTTAGCCATAACAAACAAGACAAATTATTTAGATTACCAGAAAACAAGGTGTAGGGCACAACTAGAACTAGAAAAGTTTTTTGTCATCTGTGTCCCTACTTTTTTCATCTCTCACCTCTTACCAGATAGCCTTAAAGCCACGGGCACTCTGTATCTTTTGGCCTGTCAGATGGTGATAGAATATAGTGATTCATACATGGTAATGCTGACACAATTCACATTGTTATTTTTGGAATACATCTTTGCTGTGTATCAGCCAGTTGTTGCTAAACACAGTATACTATTTTAAGTATCGTGAATAGAGTATCTTAGTTTAAAAGTATAAGTAATATTTCAGAAAGTTATTTAATTTTTTCCCAAAGAAGTCCTAGCCATAAATGTTTTATATGAAACATTTGTTATTATTTGGTTTTATAAGTTAAAAGCTGTCACAGTTCATGAAATTTTTTTTCCCTTGAAAAAGATTTCTCACAATTTGATATTAAATTCAGTCTCCTCATTCTTGGAAGAAAAACTTCAAAATATTTTCTCAAGTGCTTATGGCTGATAGCTATATCTTGCTTATTGGTCCCCTAAAGTACACTTTTCATATTTCGAGGTGGGGGTGTGTGTATATATTTATATATATATATATATATATATTATATATATATATATATATTTTTTTTAAAGTAATCTCTGCACCCACTGTGGGGCTCGAACTCACGATCCTGAGTTAAAGAGTTGCATGCTGTACTGACTGAGCCAGCCAGGTACCCCTGTGTGGATCTCTCTTGAGCAGAAGGTGCTGGTGTCTATTTAGCATTGAAGACAAGCAGAGAAACATTAGTTGTTATAAGATGTTTACTTTAGGGTAAAATAGTTAGTCCTGTGCTAAGATTGATCTTGTTCCCCAAATTTTATAACATATGATTAGTGGCAGAGGGTAAATGGAATAATACAAATCTATATTATACTCCTTAGTTGATAGTTTTCCAAAAACGATTAGGAGGGATGTGAATGGAGATTGAGAGAGCCGGGGGGGGGGGGGGAGTGTGTGTGTGTGAGAGAGAAATAGAGACAGGAAATATAAGGACAAGGAAATATGCTCATGATAGCCTTGGTTGCCTGAACCAAGCACCATGTTATATTCTGAGCTTCCTGATGAGTGTGCAAAGGGAAACATGACAAGATGTGTAATTCTCATCATCAAAAAGAAAGAAATATTTTTTTTTCTTCTTCTCAGAAGGATGTTTTTTCCCTAGCATCAAATCCTAATAGAATTTTGTGTGGTGTATTTTATATATGTAGGAGGTATTGACTGGCATTACAGATACTTTTCTTAGATAGGGGTAGCTTTGTAACAAATATAGAAATAGTTTTTTCCCTTCATGATAGTTCCTATCATGCCCCTTAATAATCCCGTCTGAGAGTGACAATCAGGACTCCATGGTGACAGCTGTCTTGTGAGGGTTACATTGGTCTGACCTAGGCAGCGCACCTCAGAGATCCTGCTTGGTAAGTCAGGTGGACATAAGATGCCTAACATGGGTGGGTTGCATACCTTAGGCATTCTCCCCTAGATTTTTGTTCTTTTAATTAGGTCATGAATAGAACCCTGATAGAAAATGATCTGACAGATTCTTCAGGTCATCAAGAGTCTAAATTATTGTGATTGTATTAAATGTCACTGAACTGTTTGCTTTAAAATGGTTTATTTTATGTCTTTTTTATGTTATGTGAAACTCAACTGAATAATAATTTTAAAAAAGAGGCTAAAGTACTAGTTTTCTTTCTTATTGGTGGAGAGTAGAACCCTCTTCTTTAGAAACTAGATAAGAGGGTTGTAGGGCGAACATTCTGTTTTGAAAGTTGAATTCCTAACATGCGTTGTTACCTGGGTGGAAATCTGTGACCTTCTCAAGGGCTTGGGGTCATAAAAATGATTGTAGGTAGATCCAGCATTTTCCCTAGAAAGGAATTCCGCGCTTTATTAAACAGTTGATCAGAATTCCAGAGTAGCTCTTGGCTCTGTCCAGTGGAGTTTTCTGGTATGATGGGAATGTTCTCTGTACTGTCCATTATGACAAGATGTGTTAGCACTTGTGGTCGTGAAGACTTAAAATGTGTCTAGTGTGACCAATAACCAAACTTTGAATTTTATTTAATCTGAACCAAGTTGGCTACTGCTTACCATATTGGACAGCACAGTTCTAGTCATATTTAGTAGAGCAGTAGTACTTAAAACTTTTTTGTCCCCTAAGAGAATTTTGAAAAATTAAAAAAAATTCTGTTTTTTTTCTGTTAGAATAAATGCATTAAAATTCCCATGTCACCATCATTTCACTAAATGGGCATTTGTATCCTTTCTTTACAGCTCTTTCAGAGGAAGGCTTTCTCAAATCACCATTTGATTGGTGCCCCAGAGGTTTTTATACCCCAGGGCAATGTACTCTAATAAGGTTTGGGATGAATGAAAGGCATTTTGGTAAAAAGAAGTGATTGTAAAAAGGAAGATGGAAAAGGAGAAGCAGTAAAAGGCCCGTCGTTTTTCCTAGAGTGTGTGTATTCCTTGGGAAACTGGAAAGTGACCCCTCAAATTCTCCCTGGGCCTTAGAAACTCTTCAGAGCTGTCCAGACTTGCACTCATCCTGGTTTGAAGACCACTAAAATGTCAGTATGACGCTGGTGGTGCATCTTAGTATCTTCTGCACACCAGTGTCTTCGAATGTTATCTAATCAGAGACGCCCAAGCTGCTGGTGTGGGCCTCACGGTCCCTACTCCCCAGAAGCTCAGTAGGGACTCTGATGTGCATCAGAGGCTGAGGAGGGCTGCTTCTATGTACAGGGGGGGTAGTCGTGGCCTGAAAAAACTCAAGAGCAGGTTTTGCCACCCACTGTCCCTCTGTAGAAAATCCCGAGAAACTTCCATAGATTGTTGAGTCGCGTAGCCTGCCAGTGCGTCCACGGTGATGAATTCGGTAACTGAACAAGTTGACTTATGCAGGAGACTGTTTAGTTGAGAAAGGAGCATGGTTGCGCGGGTGGGCCTTAGAGGATGGCTGGGTCTTAGTGGGGTCATTGGTTCTTTCCTTCTTTCCTTCATTCATGCATCACATGTTTAGTGACGAGTATGCAGTAAGCGCTGAGGATGTAAAGATGGGCAATGCCTTTTCCTTGCCTCCGAGCTCACTTGTAGCTGGAGCTGAGTGGTTAAGCATGTGTCTGTATCGTCATGTAGTAAATGCTGGTCAGGAGTGAGTACTCTTTAGGTACGGTTATGACACAAAGAGAAACCGTTTTGTTTGGTGTAGACAGGGCTTCCCAGAGGCTTCTAGCTTTGGAAATCTGGAACATGCCGACATTCTGAGTTGATTAGAATCTTTGGGATTGACCCAAATCGACAAGATGGTACTTGGGTGTATGAAGACTGTGGAGGCCGCACAACTTTACATTATTTACAATATTTACGGTTTCCACTGTCACCTCCTTTTGCTGTCAGCGTACACCGGAGTCCGGACTCCTAATGAGCCCTTCTTTGGTGAGAATACAGTAGGAACAAAGGGCACTGATTTCCTTGAGGTTGACTTTATTTAGGACAGTCATCCAGGCTCACCTGGATCTCTGCCACAGAGCAGAGCTGCTCTTCTCGGTTGAGTTTTCCTTGATCCCTTGTATCCTGTGGACCTTGTTGTCTAACTGGCTAAACAAATGTCCTTTGGGTCCCTAGCAGACTATGTACCTTTCCTGTTAATACCTTCTTTCTTCTTCTTAGGTTTGATAAAATTGATTATTATGCAACTTTTCATCTACTTTATTTTTCTTGAGTGCCTGGCTGTTAGTGTTTCCAAAATTCGTTTAGGTACCTTTTCACTATTCTTCAGGATATGTTGCTTCAGTAGATATTTCTCTCATCTATATATTTTTATCAGTTGAACAACATTCAATAAATATTTATTACTGCTTGTTCTGTACCAAGGATTGTCCTAGGTATAGCAGTGAACATAGCAGTGAGCATGAAGCTAGCATTCTAGTGAGAGAGGCAACCAGCCAACTAACCAGAATGTGTGTGTATGTGTGTGTGTGTAATATTAAGTGACATTATGAAGAAAACTAGAACTGGATGAGGGGATAGTGAACTATAGAGAGTGATATTGTGGGTAAGTTGGTTAAGGTATGCCTCCTTGGGAGGTAACACTGAACAGAAAACCTGAATAAAGTAAAGGGAGCAAGTAAGTTACACAAACGTCTGAGGGAATTGAGTGTAGACTGTGCAAAGTCCCTGAGGCATGAGTGTGCTTGGTATGTTTGAAGGGCAGCAAAGAGGCCAGTATATTTGGGGTACAGTGAGTGAAAGAGTAGTAGGAGCTTCGGGTACAGGAGAAACTGGGGGTCGGATCAAGTAGGGTATTGTGAACCATAGTGTATGGAGTTCAGATTTTACTGTGAGATGGAAAGTTACTGAGTTTTGAGCATGATGTGATATATTGTGTATTTTCACAGGCTCACTCTGCTCTTCTCTATGAGGACTAGATAGGGCCAATGTGGTAGGGGGACAGTTGATCAGGCAAGATATAATGGTGGCTTAAATTAGGGTTGTGGTAGTAGGAAGTGAGAACAGATTTCAGGGTAGTGCTGACAGGATTTGCTGATGGATCAGAAGTGGGGTTTGAGAGAATGAGAGACATCAGGGTTTTAGCTTGAGTAGTTGGGAGAGCAGGAATACTGGGAGAAGCAGGTTAGGGCAGAAAACTCACATTTGATTTGGACTTGTTAATTTGGAGGTGCTTACTAACAAGACTCAAGTAGAGGTTTCAGATAGGCAGTTGCATATGGGAATTTAGAACTTAGGGGAGGAGTTAGAGTTATCATTATATAGATGGCGTTTTCTGCCATAAGCCTGGACGATGTGGTTTAGAGTAGATGGGTAGAAGAGAAATGTGAGGATAGGGCCCTTGTACAGTCCCTTATTTCATATTCTAGACCAGGAGATCCCAGACAGTATGACGAGAAGAGTAGTTGGGAAGGTGGAACACCACCAGGGTGCATGTCCTGGAACCAAGTGGGGAAAGGGTTGCAAGGGGGGAGTGAGTCATTGATTGTGTCAAGTGCTACTGTGAGGTTGAATAAGATGAGGACAGAATCTTACCTGTCTTAGTCCTTTTATTTATTTTTTTTAAAGATTTTACTTTTAAGTAAAGTCTGCACCCAACGTGGGGCTCAAACCAAAGCCCTGAGATCAAGAGTTGTATGCTCTATCAGCTGAGCCTACCAGATGCCCCTTACCTGTCTCAGTTTAAAGGCCCACCTTCTTCATATTCTCATATGCTTCCTTACAACATAGTAAATTAACTCTTCTTTTGTTGTTGAATTTTAGTAGAATTCTGCATTTGAGTAGCAGTTCACCAAGAGGTCATTATAATAGCACTTAGCATCTACCGTGTACTAGGTGGTATTGGCTCCTGAGACACAAAGATGAATAAGAAAAACCATTCTAAATTTCCCAGACTTGTAATCTTGGGAGAGAATGTATGTACATTTTTTAGTGCAATGCTTGGCACAATAAATGTGAATATTGAATGAATAGCATATAAAAGCTAATGATAAAATAGTTGCAGTTAGTTGGTGGCAAGACTAGGATTAGATTGACTTTCAGTTTCTATTCTCTTTCTTCCAGTGGACACCATTTTTTAAAAAAGATTTATTTATTTATTTATTTTGGGAGGGGGAGAGAGAATCTCAAGCAGACTCCCCATTGAGCGCAAAGCCTGATGCTGGGCTCTATCCCAGGACCTTGAGATCATGATCTGTGCTGAAACAAAGAGTCAGTCACTAACTGACTGAACCACCCAGGCACCCCAGTGGACACCATCTTTAAACATGTGAAAAATAGCCATCTTAAACCTTATGAAGAAATTTATGGGAGTATGTCTGCTTAAAAAACATTACTGCACCTCCAAGGTACCACACATGAGTAGAAAGCTTTCAGTCAAGATAAGAAATCAGATTCCCATGACGCTCTTGGATAAGGGACCATGTCAGTTTTTGTACATTGCTTGTCCCACTTTCCTCTTGTCTGTGGCGGCGGTGGGGGGGGGGGGGGGTCTGTGGTATTGCTTGAATTGGCAAGCTAAGCATTTCTTTTAAATCTTTTAAATTCTTTTAAAAGCATTTCTTTCATCTTTAAAATGGATGTAAATTTTGCAGTCCACTTAAGTATATCATGCTTGCTTAGCTGTTGGGTTATTTAACACCCCCTGCCCCCCATCCCCCACTTCCCACCTCTTCTGGGAGGTGCTTTTTGGTTGCTTTGAATCCCTGTTGGTATACTTGCCATGTTGTCTTGGGGAAGTGCTTATGCCAGTGGTTTCATAACATTTTTACTTCACAACCTTGTAATCAGAAATTTTTTTAAAGTTTAGATGTGTGTCTCAGTTGCGTGGAGTTAGTAAAATCTTCAGAAGCCCTTGGCCAGTGCTGGTGGAGAGCATCTGCCTGGGAATTCCTTCTCGAGGACTGGGGATGCCCTGGTTTCCCTTCGGTAAGAGATGCGAGGTTCTGGCTGAGCTCATCAGAATAAGGAATGAGGACTGCAGTATTCCCTTCTCTTACCTTCCAGATACCATGGGATCGGGAGCCTGTCTCCCCTTTTTAGTTAGTTCTTCACCAGACCTCTAGGTCTTCACTGGTCTTGTATCTTCATGGACTCTCTTTGCAGGTTCTCTTAAAAAAAGTTCCTCCTCCTTCTTCTTCTTCCTTTTTTTTTTTTTTTTTAATTTTTTTTAAAGATTTTATTTAGGGGCGCCTGGGTGGCTCAGTCGTTAAGCATCTGCCTTCGGCTCAGGGTGTGATCCTGGCGTTCTGGGATCGAGCCCCACGTCAGGCTCTTCCACTGGGAGCCTGCTTCTTCCTCTCCCACTCCCCCTGCTTGTGTTCCCTCTCTCGCTGGCTGTCTCTCTCTCTCTGTCAAATGAATAAATAAGATCTTTAAAAAAAAATAAATAAAGATTTTATTTATTTACTTGAGAGAGAGAGAGAGAACATGAGCCAGGGTTGGAGGCAAGCAGAGCCCAATGTGGGGCTCAATCCCAGGACCCTGGAATCATGACCTGAGCCAAAGGCAGATGCTTAACCAACGGAGCCACCCGGGTGCCCCTCAAAATTTCCTTCTTAAACCACAAATAACCAAAGCCCTGTCTTCCTCTAGATATAGTCCTTTCTTTCTTCTCCCCAGGCATAGTGAACTGATGCCAGTTCTTCCAGACCTTCTCATCTCTGGGCTTTTGGCTCAGAACATTCACCTGCAGTTTAGAAACGGCTTCTTCTGGAAAGCCTTTTCTGACCTCCCCAGCGTGGGCTCTGGACTGCTCCTCTGTGCCCCCACAGCAGGTCATGTCCTCCCTGTGTTGTGATCCTTCATCTTGGAAGGCACCACAGCACAGTGTTGAACAGTGTGACCTTGGAGTCCTGGTTCTGTCACTTACAAGCTGTGTGACCTTGGGTGAACTGCGTAGCTTCTCTGGGCTTCAGTTTCTCACCTCTAAAATGAGACTCATTCTAGAACCTATTTAATACTATTGTTAGGAAGATTAAGTGAGGTAATGCATTTAGTGTGCTCGCAATTGTAGCTGGTTACGTATATTGTCTGTAAATTCTGACTGCTAGCCATGCCACATTATTATATTATTAGTGCTACTGTAATATTTTTACTACAATACTCTGCCACCTCTTCTGTATTCTGAGCTGAGTGAGATCAGGGTTTCTGTCTGTCATCTTCTTTTGTACCCTCAGCACATGGCGCATACATCCTGTAGGTGTTTGTTCAGGTGTGGGAGAGAAGAGGTGTCTGGGGGATATGGAGAGAATGACATTCAAGGATCTCCTGTAGAGGAGACACCTCCTGGGCTGAGTCGTGTCTGATGGGTGGAAGCCAGCCGGGACTGAAGGTCACTGGGCAGCAGCTTGGAGGACTCCGGGGAGGGTGGGTGGAGATGAGGCTGCACAGGTGAGGCCAGCAAAGAAATTGATGCCCTTGGGCAGTGCTGTCCAGGGGGACAGGATGTGAGCCACACGTGTCATGTAAAATTGTCTAGTCACATTAAAAAGGCAAAAAAACAAACAGTGAGATTGATTTTAATATATTTTATTTACTGTAATATTTCCAAAATATTTTTTCAGCATGTAATATTTGTATATCCTTTCAACAAATAGTATTTAATATAAAAATATGCATGAGATAGAGGTAGTTCCCGTGTGCTGCTGCTGCTGTTCTAACTCTTTGAGACCTGGTGTCATTTTACTCTTCCAGCATTTCTCAGTGCAGACCTGCCACATTCCAGGTGCTCGGTGGCTGCATGTCTGGTAGCTAGTGCAGCGGACGGCACGGGCCGTGGGAGAAGCTAGCTGGCAGGTAATGGGTCTGGAACTGAGACAGCAGCAGTGTGCATGGAGAGGTCGAGGAGCTGGAGTAGGACCACCGCATTTCCCGCTTGGGGACTAAGTGAGTGGTGGCCTCACCACTAGGTAGAAGAATTCAGGAAAAAGAACAGGAGCTTTTGTGTTTGTTTTCAGGAGTCGAGGGACAGGAGGTTAAGATGGTGAGTTAGGTTTTGGAGTTGGAGGTTTAGGGTAGGACCTTGGGCTCCGTGGCTTGGGAGCTTCATCTGGGGCTCTGTGATCTTGGGGCCTGGCAGGTGGACTGAAGCTCTGCAGACCCAGCACCGCCCTCAGGGCTGTCATCTCCCCTCCACCCACCACCCACTCAGGCATCCTCTCTGGCCCTCGTCCTCTCTCTGGCTCAAGGGCTCCCTTCTTGGGCTTCGGGAGGAAGATAGATAACCATCCCCCCACCCCCACCGGTATATGGGTTGTGGTCAGAGCAAAAAGGAGAAGCATACGTGTGTCAAAATTTGCAGATATGTTTTAACCTTCCATCTAAAATGACTGAAGTATTTCGCAGTTCATAAGCCATTAGAGTGGTAAAGCTTATTTTAAAATTTACATACACTAAAGTCCTAAACCATTTTTGATACAAAATATAGTAGTTCAACAATTACTAGAAAATGTGCCTTTTTCATTTTTAGAGGTCAAATTCTGAGAACTTTTTCTAGGTCTCTTTCCAGGGAGTGCTTTTGTTGGGCACTGTCTCTGGGAATGAGATGAGTGATCGCAATTAGTTCCCAGTAGAGAGGCAGTGTTTGTTGTCTGTTCGGTCTTAACATAGAATATTCAAAGATGAGGTGATAACCTCACCCATCCATTCATTCATTCCTCAGTGAACACTGTTATGCATTCACGATGTGCCAGTCACTGTGTGAGGTTGTAGAGGTATAAAAATGAACTTTCCTCCCCTTAAAATAACCCAGTTAGACAGTAATGTAACTGCATTGAAAAGAGAAACGCAGACTTGTATGGGAGCAGGTGAGTAATTATTTCAGGGTCAGGAAGAAGAGTGATGGCTGAGTTGGGGGAAAAAGAGTGCTGGAGAAGTTTGTGCAGACACAGCACAGGCCCTGTTGAAGGACCGCAGGTGTTTCAGCCTTGCCTTGGACCGGTCAGTCCAGTGTGCACTTACTTATGCCTGCATTTGTTAGGTCCACCGAATGGACTCTTCTGGGCACCGTGGAGGTTCAGCTGCTCTGAGGTGGAAAGGTGGAGGCACATGTGTGGTCGGGACGGAGGGTGGGCGATGATGGCTGTGTAACATCTGAGTGAGGCTCGGGGAGACTTTGACATTCACTCAGTAGATACTCAGCCCGTGGTATGTTTCAGTCCCTGCTTTAGGTGTTAGGGATACACACATGTGTACATGTGTGCTTGCACACACTGTGTATACGTAAAAACAGGAGCATAACATGCTGCTTTCCTTCAGGGGCTATAGTGTAGAGGGCTAGAAGGATCTCATAATAAGTAGTCAAGCAATGGGATAAATAGTACTTGGCCTTGGAAGAGTATTTGACTCCACCTGGAGAGATCAGGGAAGGCCGCAGGAAGAGGTTATGTTTAGTTGTATTTCGAAGATGGAGTAGGATTTAACTGGGAGGAGCGAGTAGGAGCAGGCATTCCAGGCAGGAGGAGTGACACATCCACAGGTGCTAAGTTGGGAAAGACCGAAGTGTGTTATGTGACAGCATTTGTAAGCCTGTGCTGGCCGAGGTGTTTGGTGGAGAGAGGCGGGACATAGGAAAGATGGGCCCAGGGAGGACCCCAGCTGGCCACACTGGGAGTCTCAGTTTTGCATGCAGTTGATGGGGATCGTTTCCAAATTGTACAAGGAAAGCAGCACAGGTGGTTTGTGTTTTGGAATGATCTCTCTGCCCCGATACACAGAGAGCACGGAAGAAGGTGAGCCCAGCAGGAGGAAGACTCGGAAGAAAGACCTTTGCAGCAGGCCTGGGCTGGAGAAGTGTGAATGGGGCCGGTGAAGGAGTGGAAGAAACAAGGTTGGGTGACTGGGAATCACAGTTGATAGTGACCAACAGGAGAGCAAGCTGGTGGAGGAAAGTGATTCTGGTTTTTGGCCTGCTGATTTTAAGGTGCAGAAGGAAATATCCAGTCTCCGGTGGAAGTATGTATCTGGTCCTACTGCAAATGAGGGAGGAATGGTCAGAGACGAGGTATCAGAGAGAATAATGTTGTGATAACACAGAAGTTTCCCCCCTCCAACTTTGATTTTTGAAATTTTTTAAATCTACAGAAAAGTTGAAGGAATAATGCAATGAGCACTGTTTGTCCTTTCCCTAAAATCACCAGGTATTAGCATTGTGTCACATCTGTGTTAATCTCTTATTGCCTAAACCATCCTGAAGGAAGCCAAGGGAGATAGCCTGGAGGTTTTGGGTAAAGAGCTCTGAGGGCAGAGGCAGCCTGTGCAAAGGCCCTGAGGTAGAAAGGCCTTCATCTTTTGCTTATCTGTAAATAAGGAATCTGTGTGGCTGGAGTGGAAGAGCACAAAGGAGGATTATAGGAGATGAGATTAGGGAAGTGACAGGAGTCCACATCTTTTAAGGCCTTGTAGGCCATGGTGAGGACTCTAGATTCCACTGTGAATGAAATAAGCAAATCTTAGAGGTTTTGAGTAGAGATGTGACATGGTCTGATTTACATTTCTAAAGGGTCCCTCAGACTGTGCAGCAAATAGACTGGGGCGGAGGACAAAGCTAGAAATTGGGGGTCAGTTATAGAGCTGTCGCAGTAGTCCAGGCAAGGTCTTGCAGTCCCTGGATGAGGAGAGTAGTGGGAGAGGTCGTTGAAGGGTATTTCCTGTCTATGTGGAAGGGGCAGCCAATAGGACTTAACAGATTGAATTGAAGGAGACTAACAGTCAGCGATGACTCCATGTTTTTGGCTTTTTCTGCTGGTAGAGTAATAATGTATGGCATTGGAGTTTGGTGGAGAGAATTAAGAATTTGTTTTAGAATGCGTGATGTTTGAGACGCTTGTTGGGACACTGAAGTGAGTATATCAAGTAGACAGTTGTATAGAGAAATATGGAGTTCAAGAGAGTGGCCTGGGCTCAGGAAGAACTATGGGTGTCATCAGTCTGTAGGTAGTATTTAGAGCAGTGGTACCTGAAGAAGGAGGAAGCCTGGGCAGAGCTGAGATCCAAACATGGAGGCTTGGAGCATCTCAGAAGTTGTATGTGGAGAAGTTGAAAAACCGGCCAAGAAAGAGCCTGCAAGGTAGGAGGGAGAGGCCTGGCCTGCAGGTGGAGGTCGCGTGAAGAAGCTGGGTGTGGGAAGCTGTGTCAGGTCCTGCTGTTAGGTGAGGAGCACTGAGAGGGAGAGGAGGCCACTGGAGCTTGCTGAGAATATTAGAGTGGTTCGCTAGAGCAGAGTCAAGAGTGAATGGAAGGAGGAGGAAGACAGCAAATATGGTCACTCTCGGGAGGATTCTGCTCTCAGGGGGAGCAGAAAAGATGGCAAGAGCCGGAGGAAGATGTGGGGTCAAGAAAGAAGTCTCAGTAAATATTTGAAAAACTGAATGAGGGGTGGAAGGATGCCATAGGTGGAAAGAACTGTGTAAAGGCAAGAGGCAAATCCAAAAGTAAGTTGGAAGATGAATTTGGAGGCTAGAGCTACATAGTTCTGGGTGGCAGACTTCTGGGAGGGGGTGGGCAGACTTCCTTGAAATTACTATGGAGCCTTGGTGCAGGGGTGCGGTGTGTGGGGGCGGCTAGAACTTCTGCCTCCTGGCTCGCGAGGCTCACAGCGCTCAGTCCTGCACGTAGTGCGCGTCTGCGCGTCTGCGGCCCGCACCCCCGGGAGTTCAGGTGTCCGTCAGTTCCCTTCCTTGCTTCCCTCAGGTCAACACTATCCCCCCAAGAGGTGTCCGCACACCGTTTCCGGGTGAGGGAGTGTCACTTTCGTCCATGATTTCTCCTGGTCTCGGGGCTCATGCTGCACAACTCCTGGTTTTTGTTCTTTCTGCCTTACCTTGTTCTTCCCTTCCTGTCGCCTCTCCGTGGTTTATTTGGTGTGGATCTTCGGCCTCAGAGCTGTACAAACGTGAATGCGCTTTGTATTCCTAAGCATTATTATATTATTATACATTATACATACATATACATTATAATATGTATTATATACATATTATGTGCAGACGGAGATGCTTAACCCACAGTATTTTATGACATGGTGTATTGAGCAGAGGCGAAGCCACTGCGGGAAAACCTAGCAGATGTTACGTGTCTGTGAAATGAGATTACGTAGTATTGGAATACTGTTCTGAAAGTTTCCCTTTTTTATGGGAGAAGTAGATTGTACACTTCAACGTTTTGGTATAGTCATTCTGGTATATCTAATTTTGTGCTGTCTAATGTAGGTTTTCACATCGGTATTATTTTTTCGTGTTTATCTGAAAAACTTTGAGTATTTCCTTCTGAGATCATCTTCATTTTCCCACTCCATCTTTACAAATATTAATTTCTTTTTAAAAGACGATTGGGGTAGCTATGGTTGGAGCAGGACCGAAGTCAGATTTTTAACAGCAGAGACCTGAGCTGCAGAGTGAGAAGGGATTTTATAGGTCAGCGCATCCAGCTTCTTCATCTTACAGATCTTGAGATGATTGTCTTCCCACTTGGTTGTTAAAGCCCCACAGAGTAAATGGTCAGAAACCAACCCTAATAGTGAGTCCTCAGGGCCATCCTGCTGTTCTTCCTTGTGACAACTTGTCTAAAAAGAGCTGCCAGCACAAAAAGGAATATCCCCGAGTACGCGTCTGGCGCTCTTCATCTGATGCTGGCGTACTCAGTGGGGGCTGCAGCCCCGCACAGCCCTGAGGACCTCGGCCATCTGGGCCAAGGCCACTCCGGCTGCCCCGCCATCCCTGTTAGTTTGGTCTTTCCTGGTTGGAGGTAAAGCCGTTCTGCGTGTTGTTTCCTGTTTGCCAGCTGTCCCTGGAGATGATGATGGTAACAGATACAAAAACTTGAGAGGTTGTTTTCAAGATCATTTCTGTTGACATTTCTGAATTTGCTATAACAGAAGCTTAAAGAGAACATCTTTAGGATCTTGAATTGGAGAAGTGTTAGTGTTGGGCTGACCCAGACATTAGATGATTATTATGTTTTGTAACTGCAGAGCTTACTAGCCTAATACTTTTGGATAGTAATGTTAAACTATCATGACAAATCCCCACTCCTTTGTTTGCTGATGTTCTCTGTTGCTTAAACACACCATCTAATTGCGAATAGTTATTTGTTCCCCCTAAATTGTACTTTAAAAGAGAATATCAAAATATACTTACATTGTAGGCACAAGTGAGGATTTTGTCATAAGTCATCTCAAGTTAAGCATTTTCAAAACGGGTGGATTTTTTAATATAAATAATTTAAAACAGAAAGAAGTTACTAAATATAAATTATTACATAATAACTTCATTGTAGCATTTTCAGATTGTTCAAATAATTTCAAATAGATACAAGTATCTAAGAACTATAAAGAAGGCTGCTGAATGGATGTTGACATTAAGACACAGAGTAAATCACACAGCAGTTTAAACTAAAACAGCTTAGTTCAGAGGGTACTGCTGTTTTATAACCATATTTAAAAATCTGTTCCTCTTTTACTCCCTCAAACTGAGTTCAGGGATATAATGGATCCCATTATAGGTAAAAGGTCTGTGACTCAGCCATCGAGCTACTCAAACTCTTGGCTGTTTTAATTGCCACCATTAAAGCTTTAGTACTTTTATCTCATAAAAATAGATATCATTGATGTAAAATGTGTGCCTGTTGAAGATACATTTGTACCTCTGCCCTGATGGTTAGCTAATCATCCATTTGTGTTTGAAGTTAGTTAGGTTTTTATGCAGACGGGAACTTGACATAGATCACTGATTTGTTCAGATTTAGTAATTTAATTAAGAAAAAAATGCCATGCAGTAATAAGGATAATATCTAGCTAGAATGTTTTCCCAAAAGAAACTTACTTTGTTTTGGCTTGCATTTTAACTACATTTAATTGATGGAAGGATGGTGGACTTTTACCAAGCTTAGTCTTGAACCCAAGAGAATAATAATGTTTCTCTAATTCAAATGCTGTGACTTTAACAATTCAAGTGAAATATAGGAGTCACTCTCTTGTGACACATCTGTGTAAACTTAACTATGGTAATTGGCAGTATTTCTCTGCCCATCTTCTGCAAAGGGGAAAATATCAAGGTGTGAAGGAAACTCCAAGAACACAGCAGGAGCTAAATGTTAAAATGTGAAAAGCTACTTTGTTCTGGGCTTTTCCCTCCAGTATGCTAGGGAGTCACAGTCATTCATTATTCATATTGCTGTGCACAAATAAGGTAAAATGTATTCATCTAAAATGAGTACATCTCAAGAAAGTTTAAGTTCCCAATCATTGTGAACACACTTATTTCTCTGTAGTATAAAACAGAAGAGCAAAAATTGGTCGGGAAGTTCATTAAGTTATTTTCTGTTCTGCAGTCGTAATTGTGGAATTGTGTTCAGATAAGAAAAAAAAATCTGACTTTGTAAAAGGGACTAAAATCTGAAACAGTTCTAAAACTAAAACCTACCCACACAAAGCTTTTGTGAGCTAATATACATAACCAGGCTTCTATTCTTGCCCAGCTGTGTAGATTCAATTATAATAATTTTCTCAGTTGCATAACATTGCTGTTTGTTTATTACTGCGTTATTAGTCAGTGAATGAACCTCCCTCTTTTTGACCCCTCAGCAGTGTTTATAAAATACTTAATTGCTTTGGTATCTTCTGTTTCATGTGTAATTCCAGCTGGAAGGAGTCATGGGGACACCATCCCCTTTAAGTGTTAAAGAGACTGTTTCTAATGTGCAATAAAGTTTCTTTTAAAATATCAGGAACCTTTAATATTGTTTATAGTGCAGTTTCTTACATTTTTTTTTTAACTTGAAAACAGAGTGATTTTCTTATAAAAATCCTTTCCTTGTGATGATCTCCGTGGCGGTTAACTGTGGAACAGTGTCGGGTTCCAGCGTGCCTGTAGCAGCCACATTCTGTGTGTCATTTGGGCTCTTCCTGTCTGAGCGGGTCCCACCCCTGTCCGGTCCGACCTGACCCCCAGCTCTCCTGCCATCACATCTTCTTGCTTCCCGGAGAGACTTTAGCAGGAGTCAGGAGGTACAGGGGTTAGGCAGCAGGCATGATGGCTGAGATGTGGGCTCTGCAGAGAGGTTGCCTGGGTTCAACCCTGACTCCTCTTCTAACCAGCCTTTTTTTTGACCTTTGGCATATTTATTGGATCTCTTTGTGTGCCTTAGTTTTCCCATGTGTAAAATGGGGGTAACTTCCTAAGGTGGTTGTGCTCCCCGAATAGTGCTGGGCCCAGAAGTTCTCAGTCTTAGCAGCAGCAGCATATAGGTATAAAGAAATGCTAGGTGCTGTCTGTCCTTATGTGGAAGGATCAATGTTTAGCATGAGAAAAGGGATCGTTTGTTGTTTACTGCTGTGTAACAGATTACCACAAATTTCATGGGTAAGACAATACCCTTTTCTTAACTCCTAGTTTCTGTCAGTCAGTGTGTGAGCACAGCCTCGCTGGGTCCTCTGCTCAGAGTCTCAGCAAGGCTACAGTCAGGTACAAGGACTGCATCGTCATCTGGAGTCTTGACTGGGGAAGAATCCATTTCCGAGTCCATTCTGGTTGCTGACAGAGTTCGTTTCCTGAGGCTATATGATGAGGGGCTTCAGTTCTTTCTGCCCGTCCCTTGGGGTTACCCTCCACTCCTAGAGGCTGCCTGCAGTTTCTTAGCATGGTGGGTTCCCCACCGTGGTCCCCTTATTCTAGTCACTTGCTTCCTCAGTGCCAGCAGCAGAGAGTCTCTGACCCTCACGAAGAGCCCACACCCTCTTTACAAACCTCCCCTAATTAAGCGAGGCTTATGCAGGAAAATCTACCCTTTGAGTAACTTAAAACCAATTGATTTGGGACCTTAATCACACCTACGAAGTCCTGTGACCTTTGCTGTGTTCTTTTGCCTGGAAGACACATGTCCCCTCTGCAGTCAGGAGGTGGAGATCCTGTGGGCATCTTAGGGTTCTGTCTCCTATAAGAAGTGAAGGAATTTTTTGTAGGACCAAAGTAGTTCATCATTAAGCATTTATTGCCAACTAAATTTGCTACACCTGCAGTTTCTGAGTTCTGGAGAACTTGCCTGCCTGGAGTGTGTAAATTAGCTTTATCACTGAGCTCCTTATAAATTGATTTTCTTCCCCTCAAAGATTGTTCTATTCCCATTTCTACACAAACCCTTGGGATTGGCCAGTGTTGGAGACACACCTTCCTTTCAGTCTACTGAAGTTTGATTTTTTAAATTCATAGGAATAGCACAGTAAGTGACATATGATATTAACATTTATAGAGTAGAAACCTAAATGTGAACTTGGTATAAATTGCTTTTCCAGAGCCAAACTGCATACATTTCACCTTTCCAGTTTAAGGATCACACTTGCTGTTGGGTATACCAGTGTTAGCAAAATGCAGAAAAAAATTACTGAAGTGAACTGAACTGTTTTTTAGTATGTAAGTTTGGTCTTCATCCTAAGTGTCTTTGAATAGGATTGATTTCTGCAGAACAGTTGACCACTCCGGAAGCACTGTTTGTGTTTTGCTGACCTTGATCCCTGGTAAGTTGAGTCGCTTCACATGTGGAGGTCTGCTGCCAAATTCCAGCCCCCAAACACCTCTTTGAGAATAGTAGGGACCCAAGAACTAACTTGAAATAAGTAAGACAAATGTCTGTGAACTGGGGATTTGCTCTGTAGATTCTCATTCACTGGTATTTATTGAGTTGAGCCTACTAAGGGAAAACACTGTGCAAGGAGGTGAAGAAGAGAGAGAAAAAAGAGGGAAGGCAGAGACAATAAAATGGACTCGTTAAGGCCCCTGAGCATATTCGTTATCTTTTCTACTTTTACTTCTAGAGAGTAATGTCTGGTGAAAGATAACACTTGATGATTTACCGCCGTAAGGAACTAAGAAATTCAGAACAAGAAGCTGAAAGTATGACTGTGTCTCACACTCTTCTAACGGGTTCATATTTTAGTTTACTTGTTTTAAGTTGGTGCACGCTGATGCCTGGCTTTTCTTGGGGGTTTCTACTGGGGGAAAGTGGATGTAGTCTTTACGGGTGGGCGGGCCACCCTGTGCTGGTGGCTCGGGAGACCTATGAAGTATTCACCATTTCTGTGCTAGGCTTTGGATCGTGTTAAATTTGTGGTGGTTTCTGTTTCTCCCCTGCCCAGAGTAACAATAGGTTCTGTTGGCCCCTCTCCATTTCTCTTCTATTGGAAGTACTTCAGGGATAGGAGAGTCTCATGGTCAGGAATGCAGTCTGATTACCTGTATATACTTTTTGGAAAGCTAACACATGTAAAAACATAATTCAAGTCTTGTATAAACAATTAGGCTAATTTTTCCAAGCATTTATGAAGCAGTGGGGGTACATCAAAAGTGTGTTCAGTTTACATCAGTCCAACTCTGTGCCCTAGGGGTGTGCCAGTGTGTACGCACGCGCCTGCATGCATCTGCATAAACACGCTGTTTCAAGTACATGGTCCTTAGATGCAAGCCTACTGTTTCCTCTGGTGCTTTTCCCAAGAGGTAGAATGATGTTTACCAAACTGTTGTTTACCAAAGAACTGACTATGTTAGATTCCTTGAAATATAGTAGATTGAATTTTTAAAAATCATATAAACTGTTCTTTTTAAGTGGCTTTGGGATAATTTTCAGGGCAGGGCAGAAAGTGGGCTTATTTGCTTCCAGTTCTGGAAAACTCCATTCACTCCCTGGGACCAAGCCAATTGATTGACTTGAATTCAGCTTCTATCAGACGGGGCGGTTCTCGTATTCAAACAGGATAATGTTTATGAGCAGCAATCTAAATGCCAGTTCTTATCCACGTTTTTATCTTTGGGAGAAAAGTGATTTTTCACAGCTTTAGTGTGGAGTTAAACTAGAGTTCTCCTCTAATCCTTTGAAGACAGAAGTCCCAAATTTATAGTAAATTAAGAGCCATTTTAACCTGTAGCTTAGGGTTAGGGTCTTAAAACTGAGGCCTTTGTGGTTTTGGAGAAAGACAGCAAGCAGCTTCCCAGGTGTGGAGAAGCCCTCCTCACCCGCTGGGTGAGCCCGATCACGTCACACTGGCTTGTAGCTGCCACATCGGGATTACGATCCAAGGTTGGCCCTTTTCTAGCTGTGTCACTAAAGCCTCAGTTTCCTCATTTATAAAAGAGCAAGACTGTCACCCACCTTGGCAACCTTATGTGGTTATTACAGGCACTGAAGGAGAAGAGGGTTGTGAAATGCACATGTAACTGTACAGTATGTGGTTTGAAAACCTCATTCGTATTGTGTCCTGGAATGGCTTCAGGACTTCCTGTCAGGGAAGTTGTCTTGCTGGGGACAACTTGCTCTTGTCTCTCCCCTAACTCCAGGGCTGTTCCCCGACGCTCTTCCCCATCACTCTGAGTGGGGCCGGCTGGAAGCAGCCTTGCAGGTACCCAGCACGGTTCCAGCCTGCACACCTGTGTCTTCCTGAGGCCACCTCCCGCATCTGCAGGTAGCTCCCAGGCCAGTGTGACTGCCTGCTCAGAATGGAGACAGGGAAGGGGAGATGGCCAGAAGGGCAGCGATGGGGTGGCCGGGAGTGAGGTATGGTGGACAGATGCCCTGTTCTCCACTGGGAGGGAGTCTACTGCACTCAGGGTCTCTCAGACGCTTGGAAAGGGTTTAGCGGTAGTGCAGTTTCACTGCTGTGTTATTCTAGTTAAAGTGACTGTAGAAACACCACAGCAGAGTGCTTTACACATTAAAAACGCTGTTTGACTCTTTCTATGGTATAGTTTTACTCATACATAGATGGGCAGTATTCAATATCCGGTGTAAACTATTTAATATTAAATGTAACATGATTGCTTGGCTCATTATTTTCATTATTTTGGACTCCACTTAAATTCAAAATGTGTTTAGAATTTAGATGCCATTAAAGTGGTTCATGTTAATTTGTAGCGATTTAAGATTTTGTTTGTATGGCACATCTATTCTAAGGGTGGATTAAAAACACAAGCAGAAAAACCAAAGTTTCGGAAATGCCTTCGGATGATTTTTAAATGAGATATTTCAGCAGTAATTAAAATTTTCAGTTCTAAAATTTAATGGTTCTGAGGCACTCATAAAGATTACTTATTGCATTATGATATTTCAACATTCATTATATTTAACTTGGTAATTATCTTGACTGTATATAACAAAAATTATACAAGTCATCCTTATATGATTTTACCAGTATTCCTATTTTATTCCTATCAGTGACTTAAATTGAGCATAAAAGAAACTGCCAATTCAGTGAGCCGCTTGAGCACATTTTATGTAAAATTAGGTTTGTTCATAGAGTCGCATGCTGTATTGTAAAACATTTGATAACCACTCTTTGAGACGCATAGACAGACCCATGCACACACATGCTTTCTCCACCCCGGAGACGCAGATGAATTTACCCCACTTTAGCTATATTGGTATAATCCAAAGTAATATCCTGAAGAACATTTTTATTCAAGATATTCTTAGAAAAAAGGGATGTAGTGATTAAGTACATTTAGGACACACTGTGCATTATCCCCCACTCAACGTAGTAAGGTTTTGGAGTTTTGTAGTAAAGAAAACTATTTGGTTAGCCCAGAATTCTCTAAACTCATGTGACCTGAGTCATCTTTTCATGTAACACTTTTTAATATCCAAAACTTCAGAAAATGTTCTTTTACACATTTTGCCTTCTCAATTCATATGACTACCGAGCTTGATAATTATTCATTTGGGTGTTTCTGTTCATAAATGTACTCATTCAATAAATCATTGTTCCTGGAAATTAAGAATGAGCTGAGTAAAACTAACTGGCATTTAAAGGCTTACACTTGAAGCCCTGACTCTAATACCAAATTTAGCCAAGGAGAAAATAGTCCAACCTTTGATTGTCTTCTGAGGAATATTTTTATACTTATTTTTTGTTTTTATTTTTTAAAGATTTTACTTATTTACTTGAGAGAGAGCGAGAGCAGGAGAGAGAGAGCAGCAGAGGCAGAGGGAGAAGCAGGGTCCCCGCTGAGCAGAGAGCCCGACACGGGACTCTGTCCCAGGACCCCGAGATCATGACCTGAGCCGAAGGCAGACCGTCTGCTTAACTGACTGAGGCACCCAGGCACCCCATACTTATTTTATATCAAATAGTCATAGTTAAGAAGTAGATCACTTGACCATTGAAATTAATATCTGTTCCTCCATAAGCAGGGCTTCACAAGCTTGCTTGTCATACATTTTTATGCTTCCAGTCACCTGATCTCAGGCATGAGTCATTGTTCAGGTCCATGGAGGAAGTGACCTCTGGCCAGCCCCAGGCTGACTTGTTTCGGGAAGCCTCCTTAGTGTCAGCCTAGGTCAGGTGCTCTGCTTTCCCGCCGGCAGGTACTGTGGCTGGCTTGTTTACTGTTACATCCCCAAATATTTGTTGAATGAATAAATGAATTGGGCACCAAATATTGAGTGTGTCTTCTTTTTATCAGTGTCACTGACAAGAAAAGGGTGTTAGAGCCTCAATAGGACTTACGGAGCCTTTGCTAAATGCACTTCTGAACCCTGTACGCTCTTTTGGCTGAAGATTGAGCGTCAGTTTCCATACTGGAATTCCTTTTTAAAAGAATGTCAAGGGATCAAGAACCTGGGGAATACTGGAAAAATAAAAGTGAAGAGCATCAATATAAGATGTGTTTCCAAAGCCACCAAAAAAAAAAAAAAAAAAAAAAAGAAGCAACTAGTACTTTGCAATCTTTTTTTTTTTTTAATATTTTATTTATTTATTCGACAGAGATAGAGACAGCCAGCGAGAGAGGGAACACAAGCAGGGGGAGTGGGAGAGGAAGAAGCAGGCTCCTAGCGGAAGAGCCTGATGTGGGGCTCGATCCCATAATGCCGGGATCACGCCCTGAGCCGAAGGCAGACGCTTAACCGCTGTGCCACCCAGGCGCCCCAGTACTTTGCAATCTTAAGTGAGCACTTAATGTTTGTAATTTTACAAATCATTGGAATCATAGTTTAGCGTGTTTTAAGCTTGTATTTGTTGTTCCTTCAGCCTTATGTGGCCTGCTAGTCTCTGCTGGAATCTCAGTTTCTGAGAGCACAAGTACCTCCCTTTAGCTTGCTGTGCAAAGGGATATGTCTCCCAGGAGTGCCGTGTTACTCTTGCTCAGTTGGTAGTATCTTTTCTTTATTATAAAGTAGCATTTTGATTTTAGATTTGTTTGTATCTCTCAGTAAATAAAATGTTTGTCCGTACGTGTCCTACATTACAGAGTGTTGTTAGTTTGCAGAGATTATGTGTGTTGGAAACACTGCACGGTGTTAATATCACCTGGCTCACTCCTGTTACTTGACATCACTAACAGGTTGAGGCTTTAAGAATATAATTAAGGCAAAACATGAGTAAATAAGATAGCTTTGAAGCCAGACAAAGCTGATGAATGTTGGATGAAAAGCATACCTGAGGTAAATGAAAAGTTTCTTCTCATGCACTTTTTCCTTTTCTTGTGAATGCTCCTGAGCATTTTGGGTTTCATTTGCTTAAAGGTGAGAGAAGGATTGCCTTCACTTCTTCATCTCTGCTCTCCTTTGGTTCACTTTGCATCCTATCTATTCTGCTGTTTTACATAAGGTGACTTGCTTTTGTGTTTGTCGACTTCATACATTTTGAACCATGGAATTAAGGATAAAAGTGATTATCTTTAGTTTACGGTACTTTTCTTGACAAGACACACATACACACCTTGGATCATTTTTGTTTAGTTTAATTATCAGTCCTCTTGTTCTGGTTCCAAAAGTCCATGGCACCGTCCTTACATATTCCATAATATTCCGACAGGCACATGGAATTATGATAGCAAATGTGTCAAGTGGAAGGTCCGAGAGTGTGTATTTAAAAATACCTTTGGTATCTAACATTCTCCACGTTTGCTCTAATAAATGAGGGGTTTTAGCAATGCCGTATATGGTAATATCAGATGTTAATGGCATTGATTACCTGTCAGGCAGTGGGAATTGATGGGAAAATGTCCGCTGTTAAATTAAATAGCATTAGAGAAGACTGTACCATGGCGGTGGGGGGGGGGGCATGGCTGGGCCTGGGAGACTTTGTCAGGGTATTACTGTGAGCTCCAGGTTTTTTCCCCCACATGATTAAGGCAGGCCATCTGTTCTTTGTTAAATGTTTACAAAAACAGCTTTTCTCTAAAAGATTTAAGGAGATGTGGGTCTGGTAAACACTATAATATTTCTGAGCACCTTTTTCACCCTATTTCATATAGTACCAAAACATAATTCTGGGGCATATCAAAGAGGATTAATACCTTTTTTTGTATTTAATCTTTATGTTTTTTCCTTCTTATGGAAGATTAAAAATTTTAAGGGATACTAATTTATGGCTTCATTTATTACTGAAAGGAGCATCTAAAATCATTTGTATGCTAAAATGTGTAGATAAATTTTCAGTCTCTTTGTATGAGATGTTCTGTGCTTTTTCTAGTTCATAAATGTGTACAAGGTATTTCTTATAAGAAGGGGGCACTTTGTTACTGGGGTTAATGCCATGCAGATTAAAGCAAGGTACACAAACATACCTGGGATTAATTCACCTTCCTGAGCTTTAAGCTTTGTTTACTGGTAGACTTTTCTCTTTCCTTCCCTTTCCAGGAAATACTTTTTCTGAAAATAGTTTGTCCCAAATAAGTTTGATCTCTAAGTCTCTTAAAAAAAAAAAAAAAGATACGGCTTTTTCCTCTTTATTTACATTCAAAATAATAGGTAACAATTAACTCGACTTCAGCAACTGAATTTTCATCACACAGTTAATCAGACGCTGTTAATTCTCAGGTAATGATAACGTGGACAGCACCTCGCTTGACGTTTATTGAGCATGTGTTTGAGGGAGAACTGCAGGGCAGAGGTAGCTTTTTTCAGGGTTCGGCTCGCTGTGCTATTCCTGTGTGGAAACCTGCTCATGTGGACTCCTTTCCATGTGCTCTTCCTCAGACTTCTGCTCTCGCTTCTTTCTCTTTCTGTATAGCTTTAATCCTTTTCAGGTTCATCCTTTTTCAGCGGTGATGAGGAAAGGGCAATAAATATTTTAAGATTTTCTAATACCATTGGATTTTGAAAGACACTTTGGAAATTATCTAACCCAACCCCTTCATTTTACAGATGAAGAAAATGAACTGTGGATGAGTGAAATGGTTTTTCACTGATAATATCGCTAACAGCAGGACCCAGACTAGAATTTGGGTCTCTTACCTCGTAATTCTCTTGCACCAGTGCAGACAGAGAATTGAATGTGGTTTCTTTAGTGACCATAGTAAGGTTTAGTGGGGATAGCATGACCACTTTCTTTTCAGGCAGTGACGTCTTAAAAAAAATTTTTTTTGGGGGGGCTGGTCACTGACCCCTTTGGAAATCAAATGAAACCCATGGAGTATTTCCCAGAAGGATGCCCATATGTAAGATCTCAGGAGAAGCACTGGTTTAGAAAACCTAGATTCTCTGTCTCCTGCTGTGTGATCTTGGTGATCACATAACCTCCTCAAACTTTGCTTCCTTTCTGAAAGATGGGGGCAGATTACCACATTTTTGTTGTGAGAATCCGGAGAGCTAACTCCTGAAAGCACCCAGCTCGGTACATGGAGTCTAGTCGTACTGGAGTCTAATTTATAGCTCCTTGCTGACGGTCAGCCATAGCTTTTGGGTTACTCGGGTGTCCTCTGCAGACCTGGACCTGGGCTCTCCTGCCTCCGCCTTTTTTGGAGGTGGTGTGGTCAGGTGGGTGGTCCTGTATCTCCGTGGGCACGGCACCACATCCTCGCATGTCAGCGTCCATACCAGCTTCTAATGAGGGCTGGTGTGGGGCTTGAACGGTGTCATGGGTGTAAAGTGCTTAGCACGTGTCTGGCACATAGTAAGATTGTTCATAAACACTAGCAGCCGTTATTGTTGTTGTTTCTGTTATACTTACTGTTAAGTATCTGGAGAAGCAGATGAAAAAGGCAAAAAAAAAACAACCCACAAAAAATCCCCAAAACAAAAAACAACCCCGAGTGACATTTGCAGATATAACATTTTAAAGTATTTCGCTGAAATACAAACCTTCATTAGATGTCATAATTTACAGTGGAGATGATATTCTGCCCCCGTCCTGGTTTGGAGTGGACTGTGATCTCGACTGACCAGTCAGCACCCCATCCTAATTGTTGGTATTCTCTACTGTATTAAGCCCATCTCTGGACGCACTCCTGCGAATGTCAAAAATCTTCTGCAGGGCTTAAAAGCTCGACTATTTGGATTTTCTCTTCCTCAGTGAAATGTGAAAATGTAAAGCTTTAGTAACTTTGGACAAACACTCTGCATTTCATATTAGTACAAGAAATTTAACGAATCCGAAGTCACGAAGTTTGGATGTGTGCTTTTAATGTGGCATTTTCATTTCAGTTCAGTCAGAAATGGCCTGTACCATGTAAGATTTGTATGTGATACTTGGATTTCAAACTTTCACAGTACCTGAATCGTGCAGTGCTCAGTATGCTTGTTTTTGTTAAAAGAGGCTTAATTATATGTAAGATCTTTAATATGAGTTCTCATTCCCGCATGGGGGAAAAGAATTCCATTTAAATTCGTTCTTTGGGTTTAGCTTCTGCCACTGTTTTTGTCATTCACCAAGTCCCACACACTTAGGGGCTGCTAAGAAAATGGACAGTGTCTTCAGCTGAATGAGAATTATTTTTCTTCCTGAACTGAAATTTTTACTGTATTGCTAAGGTACCCTTTCTTTCTTTTAACTGTTTATGTAAAAGCTTTCTTGTTTTTTGGATGAGAGAAAAAGATAGATTTTACAACTGTATGGTTGGTAAAATATTTGCTTCTTTGAGTGTAAAGTTTCAGAAGCATCAGCTACTAACTTTCAGTTCCTTTCTTCAATACGAAGAATGATAAACTAATTTCAATTCCCATTTGTGTCTCTTAGCATTCTCCATCGGAGCCCTTTCTAGAGAAACCAGTGCCGGATATGACTCAGGTTAGTGGACCGAACGCTCAGCTAGTGAAGAGTGATGATTACCTGCCGTCCGTAGAGCAGCAGCCACAGCAGAAGAAGAAGAAAAAGAAAAACAACCACATTGTTGCAGAGGATTCCAGTAAAAGTTTTGGTAAAGATGACTTCCCTGGTGGGGTTGATAACCAGGAACTAAATAGGAACTCCCTAGATGGGTCCCAAGAAGAGAAAAAGAAAAAGAAAAGGCCGAAGGTAAAAAAAGATCCGAAGGAACCGAAAGAACCCAAGGAGAAAAAAGAGCCCAAGGAACCCAAGACCCCGAAAGCCCCTAAGATTCCCAAAGAGCCAAAGGAAAAGAAAGCAAAAACTGCCACGCCAAAACCCAAATCCAGCAAAAAGTCAAGGTAGGCTGTGGGCAGAAACAACCACCACCAAACACAGTGTAGAAATGAGCACAACAGTGACCGCCCTGGAGAGAAGGGGGTGGGGTCCGGGGATGGGGGAGGGCCAGCACTTTGATTTTCGCCATCGGGTTCCTTTCTCTGATACCCAAACTAAAAAGTTAAGAGTTTTATACATTCTGAAATTTAGCACTCGATTACCATGAACTGTTTATTTGGATGGTATATTTTAGACCTCACTGGGTAAAAATTCTTTGTTACTTTAAAATAATTCGCTTGTTACTTTTGTGAAAGTTCGTCATTGACCATATAGAACCAAATTACCAGCTTCATTATTTGTAAGCCTAGACCAGCAACCTCATTTTCAAGGACAATGCAAAACAGGGAAAGAAGGATTACAGAATCAAGATAGGTCACTATATTTCACTAAGCGTTTCAGCCCTGTTTCCCAGAAGTTGAAACAGGAGAATTAATTCCCTCCACTTGGCGGAGTAAGCCTTCCAGGGGCAGGGTTGAAATGCTAGTGGGCAACGTGGGAGAAATCAAATAGCAGTTATCCATTAGATATGCATGCAAGAATAGCATGCGCTTTAGCTTCTAGGAAATACCCTGCTCCACTCCATACTTCCCTCTGTACTTCCCCTGCCAACTCTGACCCCCAGAAGGCATATTTACTCAGTAAGAAAAGCTGAGAGGAGAAGACATTGAAGACTAATTTTTTTCATTTGTACTGAACATTTCTTACAACCGTTCTGAACCAATTCCAAACATCTGAATCTATTTTTCAGTATATGGCTCATGTTAGAAAATATAGTTTCCAGATGGAAGTATGGTCAGACTTGGTTAATCTGAACCTGTTTGCAAACTTCATTAGAAAACACAGTCCCCCGCCGACCCCCGTGTGCATATGTACACACACACGTGTGTGCACACATGCACGCTCAGGTCTGCGACGGACATGCTTGACGAGAACTTCTTGAGCTCTCTGGCCTGTAAACCTTTGACTTGTGGGCTTTCCTGTGTGTGTGCATGTGCAGTTAGAGAGCGGAGATAATTTCTGTGACTACAGAGATGTCCCAGCAAAGGAAAAGAGCAAAGTTGGATTTTCAGCTTCTGCTAAAAATATCTATACAGCCCCAAATACGTTATCCTGTAGTGTTTTGAAACTTTGTTTCATAGTCATTTAAAAAATTTTGTCACCGGTACTTTTTATGGTGCCGAAATAACGGAATTCTATTCAATAACTCAATCTTACAGGTAACTTAATATTGGTATTTACTTAGGAACCTTCTTTGATGCCTCAGTATGCAGTTTCTGAATTGAAAACCATTATTTTTTTTCCGTATGAACACTCTTTTAAACCCACAATCCATTATAAATTTTGTTTTCATTTACTTAAGAAATATTTCATTAAGTACTTATTCTTTGTAGGTACTATGTTAAGTGTTAGGATGTGAGCAAGGAGGATATGGTTAGAATTTCAGTCTGACTGATCAAGAGTTTTTTAGAAATATAGTTGCCTAAAAACTAAGTATTGTGCTTTTGCTAAGAGGAGACGTGCTGATTTTTCCCAAGGAGAAATTGCAGCAAAATTTTAAAAGAATGTATTATTATTATTTTTAAAACTTGAAATGTAAGAGCCTGTGTTCTAAAGAAGCTTCCTAGAACTCAGGAAGTATATCACCAAGGCTAGCTTTAGCCTCAAGGTCGGGCTGTCTTTAGTTTGTATCTTTAATTTTTTGAATCTAGCACCTAATGATAAACATTGGTTAAAAAAAGAAAAAAAAAAAAAAAACACCCCACTGTGTCTTGGATCTCATCATAAATTTCCAAGTATGTTGCCTTCAGGTTCTGAGTCTGCATTGACCTAGGCCTGTCTTCAGAAACATACTTTAGCTTACCCTTGTCTCTTGTGGGATATGTTAGGGCACATAGTAAAATGCTGTATTTAACAGTGAAACGTTGAAATTTTCCTAACAACTGTAAACAAGTGTTAGGATCGTAGCATCAGATCCAGTCCGTTCTGGGCATCCGTGCTGCCTTGGTACAGAGAGAGGCCTTGTCTTTACCCACGAGAGAAAATTCCAGTGCATGCTCTCAGTTGCTCATCCTCAAGTTTGAATTGTCTGTGCAGAGGAAACTTTTGGCATTGCTGAATCCGAGTAATGGCTTTGCATTAGAGTCACATGTTTTTGATAGGAGAGAGGGCATGTGATTATTTTCTCCCAAGAAGAAGGTTGGGTACTTTCCCCCCTCTGTTGCTTTAGACTAATAGTCTCAGTGGATGCCTCCTGGAGGTGATAGTTGTTTTTCCCCAAGTAGTGTGCAAATAATCGAACGGAATATTTCCGTTGAGCGTAGGGATGTGCATGCAGAATGGGGGCTGATATAACGGGGCCCAGAGACTCGGGCCATGCCGAGGGGTGCTGGGAGTGTTTGGAGTACCTCTGTTGGCCCTGGTGACTTGACCACTTGTTGGGCCACCTGCTGAGTCACAACAGAGTGTGGTGAGGACATTGCTGGGGGGCTTTCCTGTTGTTGCTGGTCAGATGGGGGTGGCTGTCCAAGAAAATGGTAATGGAATAGAGATTTTCAGTAAATTAACAAACCAATCCACTATGTTGTTGAGCCACAGTTTCTACTGGCCAGATGAATTGAGTATGTCAAGTTGTGGTCTTGTGTTCTGTTGAATCTAGGAAGGAAATCACATCCCTGAAGCACAGATAAGTAGAATGCATACAACTACATGTAAATTCTGAATAGCATAGCAGAATAATTATGTAAATTGAATATGCAGTGATGAAGGTAATAGGGGGTTTGGGTTATGTTAGCACTGGGGTTGAATTGCCATAGCAGTTTGCTTTTAAGCACTGGAATACAGCAGTGGCAATTTTGTTTTGCAAAATGTTATGTGATACCAGTTATTTCCATCCTTGAATAAGTTAACTTGATGAATTTGTTTATACAGAAAATAATTTTCCTACAGAGGGCTGAAATAGAAGAGAATAAACAGAAGTGAAATGAAAAATTTAGTGCAGAACTACTCACATCTTTCCTGTGCAGCCCCGTATGCTGGATCGTTGGTGACGTCCCACAACCAAATGCACTGTCCTCTGAGCTGGAGGTGACGGAAGTGACCACTGGTGGTCTGGCTGGCTCTGCATTATGTCCGTGGCAGGGAGAGAGCTCGTTTTACATCATTCACACACTCTCGGTACTACAGGACATTTAGCAAGGGTGACTGTCATCAGGGGGCTGATTTTGTGTGCCTCGAGGATGTCCGTCTCACTACCTGACATTCTGCGTTCTGGAACGTGGCTGAATCTGTGGCCATTCCCAGCGAACTGGCCCTTTTGGCAACCAAAATATAATGATACTGTCTTGCCTGTGCAGGAGAACTCAAAGGATCTGCCCAGAAGCTGTGCCCTAGAATGGTAGGGAAACGGAAAAAGGTATTCATTTCAGGAAAAGACATTTAAAATCTTAATAATGAGAAAAATGGGCCGTATTCCACTTTTCTATTAGAAATGTATCTTCCTTTCCTCTTTCCCATTTTTTTCCTAGTGCTCTCCCCAGGTGTCCTTATAGCCTTCAAATATGGGCAGTAAATATTGAAAATAAAAGCTAAGACATTTGTGGGCTGGAGGGGGTGCCATTTTGCATATGGAAGGACTCAAGGAGCTGAAATAGGAGGATTTGCATTCTTCTCTTCAATGCGTTTTCTGTTGTGTATGCACGGGCCTTGTGAAATGAGAGAGAATTTGGAGGAAGCGCTCCCTTTGAATGACTCTTGAAGGATTTAGTGGTCCATTTAGCTATATAAAGATTCTTTGAATGGACATAAAGAAGGGAACTTGGCCAAAGATTGTGACTTGACTAGTGAAGCGCCAGTTAAATGGAGCCCTGGAGATTGCTTCTGGTGCAGCTTCCTTGCTGTTTCCCACCCCCAGCATTAAAGTTAGCAGGACACTAAACACTGTTTCTCAGGGAAGAGAGATGAAATATTTTATTTTCAAATGGACAGTAAACATACTGCTCTGATTTTTCAAAAACACAAAGTACCAAAAATATGTATATTTTTTGCAGACCACACTATTCGTTATCATTAATATTTATGTGGCAACTTTCTTCTGGAGGAACTTTGCTTTTCAGATGTTGTTTTCTCAGTTATGATCTAAGAAAGTAGCAGCATTTCACCTGAGGAATATTTTTATTCAGCCAACAAGCACAGCAGTGGTATATTTTGGTAACCCAATATGGAGTTTACAGTGTGCTCTTATACATGTAAAATTTCTCAGGAGAGATTAGACACGAAAGCAAACCATTAAACTAGTTTTGCTTAGTAAGTACAGAAAACCCAGAGAGTCAGATACCTCTCCAACAGGTATGTAGGTAATAAGATGAATCACACCCACAGCTTTTCTTCTGTTTTCTTGTTCTTTCTTTTACATCCTATGATTTAGCTTTGACTCACAGCATTGGATAATTGGAAATACTGAACTCGGTATTTTGGACAGTGTGCCTGCAGAAGAGGGTACAGATTTTTTTAACGTATGGTCACAAAATGGACTTTTGAGCCCTTTCAGTATTGGAGAGGAACAAGGGAGAGAAGGTGCCTGTGGGCGTTGTGCATCTCTGCCNCCCCCCCCCCCCCCCCCCAGGCCTGCCCTGCCAGGTGTCTGGTTCATTAAATCCAAGCTCCAGGTCAGGGATGGGACCAGGTAGGTGTCCCCTTCCCTGGTGGTCTCAAAGGTTATCTTCTCTTTGAAAGGGGGCCATTACGTCTTTTTTTTTTTTTTAAGATTCATTTATTTATTAGAGAGAGAGAGGGAGCGCGAGTGAGCATGCGAGCCGGGGGAGGGGCAGAGGGAGAGGGAGGGAGAGAATCTTAAGCAGACTCCCCACTGAGCGTGGAGCCCCGTCTCGGGGCTCCATCCCAGGTCATGACCTGAGCCAAAATCAAGAGTCAGATGCCTAACTGACTGAGCCACTCAGGCACCCCACCATTGGGTCTTTTTAATCCCAAATCCTTTTTTTCCTTCAGGATGACCATGTCAGAGTCTTTCTCTTGCCAGTGACCGGCCACATTATCACCCTTCCTCTATCCAGTTTGTCTTCAATCAGCTGATTGAGCAGGGAGGGAGTAGTCGTCAGCCACTTTTTAGTACATACTGTGCTAGCTTTAGCAACCTGTGGTTTGGTTCATAGTCCTTGGGGGAAGAGAGTGCCCAACAACACTGATCCCTAAAAAGCAGGTTCTGCTGACTCCTGCTCTAGGATGCAGGAATGGACCACACTGGGCCCTGCTTAAGTTTGTTTCTGCCTGTCCAGGGAGCTGGAGTGGACTTGAAAGTGGTGGCCTGCTGCCACTTTGGTTTCTGTGGGAGAGGGTGGCATAGACCCCGCCTCCAACTCTCACTGCACCCATCAGATGAAAGTTGAGAGGGGAGGAAGCCGTGGGTGGCAGTGGGATGTTAATGGGGGATTTTTCTGGAGACACGTTCCTTTGAAGACTTTCTTAAGTGGAATTTTAGGGTGGAACACATGTTGCCATTGTAGATGTGGTGGTGGTGTTAGAATCGGAAGATAAAGAGCAGAAAGAGTCATAGGCTGATTTTTAAAAATGATTAAAAATGTTTATATGTGAAAATGCTTTTGAAAAGTATAAAAATCTGTACGAATGCAAAATTTGTCACATGATGTACAAAGATCTTTCTGCTGGTTGTCTTCTGCCTAGGTAAGGGCCCCTCTTCAAGTCCAGGTGCTGTGCAAAGCCACCCTGAGAGCATCATCAGCCATCTGAAACACCAGCCCTCTCTTCAGCTTCTCAGAGAAGTCTGTGTGGCCCAGCTTTAAAATGTTCACTAGGAAGGGGTGCCTGCGTGGCTCGGTCAGTTAAGCATCTGCCTTCAGCTCAGGTCATGATCTCAGGGTCCTGGGATCGAGCCCTGCATTGGGCTCCTTCCCAGTGGGGAATCTGCTTGTCCGTCTTCCTCCTCCTCTCCCCCACCAATTAAAAAAAAAAAAAAAGTTAACTAGGAAAGTAGTGTGAAGAAAAAAGACACCATTCTTCTTTATTTTGATGTTAGATAACATCCTTTTTTTTTTTTTTTTTAAGATTTTATTTATTTATTTGACAGAGAGAGACAGCCAGTGAGAGAGGGAACACAGGCAGGGGGAGTGGGAGAGGAAGAAGCAGGCTCCCAGCAGAGGAGCCTGATGTGGGGCTCGATACCAGGACTCTGGGATCACGCCCTGAGCTGAAGGCAGACTCTTAACGACTGAGCCACCCAGGCGCCCAGAGAGATAACATCCTTGAACTTCCATAGTAATTGTATTTGTAGCCCTGATATCTGTATGAACAGTTTAATGTCTTGGTTCTTTGGCTTCTCCTGTTAGGGTGGGTGATAATATTTTCTCCCTGTGGGTTTTACCATTTGCTCTGCCTAATTCTCTACCTACCTGTAGGACCTGATTAAAATGTGGACGAGCAGCATGTCTCATTTGTTGTATTGGCCATGCTGGCAGATCGGAGAAGATCATTATGAATCTAGGGTGTGGGGTTCTAATTGCCAAAGTTAGCCCCGTGTCCCCCTTCCGGGGTCATGGGAATGCTGTGCCTGAAAATAAGAGTGGCATCTGAGAATTGGGCACAAGCAGCCACATCTGTGCCCTACTGTTCAGCACTTAGGAGAATACGCTATAGGAAAAGGATGTACTTTTTGCATCAGTTTTGTAATGTCTGATTTCTTCAATTCTTTATGCTGCATTACAGTGCCAGGTGGTGCCATTTAGCCAGAGTGGCTAGTGTTTATGTGGAGCTTCTGTGAGGAGAGAACGCGTAAGCTAACTGGATTTCTTTTCCGTGTTACTGGCAGATCTTAATTCAGTCCATAAAACTCAGTAACCCTTAGATTTTCATTGGTAATTCTTGACTGCATGATGAGTCCCCCCGCCCCGAATATATTTACTATATTAAAAATGAATTTGGGTCATTCAGGAGGCTTTCTATTATACTTTCCCTCCCTCCCTCCCTCCCTTCCTCCCTTCCTCCCTCCCTCCTTCCCTCCCTCTCTTCCTTTCTTCTCCTTCCTTCTTCCTCCATCCGTTCCTTCCTCTCCTTTAAATAAAGGGCAATCTTGTAGTTATCCTCAGGACAAGGTTCTGATGTTACTGGAAGGCTACCCAGAGATGGTCCCAGTTAACAGAAAACATTCACCAGGACAGGTCCCCGAGGCCTGAAGGGCACCCCAAAAGGCCAGGAGCACACTGGACTCTTAGGGAGATCTCTGTGAGGAGGTTAGATGCCTTCAGGCCAGGTCCAGGACTCAGGCGTGGGCCCTGGAACTGGACAGATTGGCTCCAGTCTTAGCAATGCCACTGCTTCGGCTGAGCGTGCAGCCTGTCTGACCCTCAGTTTCTTCATCCTTGGGAAGTTGATTGTAAAATGTAAAGGCGAGGCATGTTGAGTTGAAATATGCTTTCATTTTAAATGAAAGCAAATTAGGTTTTTGTATCTTTTCTAACTTTCTTTGTTCTTTCCTAAAAATTTAGCATAGTTAATGTACTTAAGGAGTACTTGATGCTAGAAGAGCTATTTAAGGTAACAATTTAGATGAAATTAAATGTCGTAGAGGTTCCATCCAGTGACTTTCAGAGAACTTAAAAAAAAGAAAGCCTGTTAATTGGTCATTGAAATCCTATGTGTGTTGTTCAGAAATAAAATAGAATCCCCTCCTCTTCTCTGTCTTTCTCTCTTCTCAATTCTTCTTTCTCTTTCTTAACCAGAAGAGTGGGGTGAAGAATTTATGGGTGGAGTTAGGAGCCAGGGAGGTAAGGCAGCCGCTTGGAGCGAAGCATGAGGCCCCAGGCCAGCGGCTCAGCATCTGCAGGCTGACTGGCCTGGGGCCCGAGGGCACAGGGGGCAGGTCAAGGCTCTTGCTCCCATCCCGCCATCTCGCCCAGATGCCGTCTGCCCAGGGTCACCCCGTGGAGCATCTCCGGGGTTGGGGCAGTCTCCTGAGTGCTCCCGGGCCCTCGCCTTCACCTGGGCGGCTCTGATTGCCTTCTTGGGAAGGAGTTGGCCTTTGTGTTTACTGTCTGCTGTGCAGTTTGTCTCTTTCATCATTAGTTAGTTCTGTCATCAGGCATTTTATTATATTCCAGTTTAGCCTTTACATATATTTTAGTCTAAGGACTTTCTTTAAAGGTTTTATTTTGTTTTGTTGGGTTAAGTTTACTTGATGTATCACATTTTATATTGCCTTAATTGACACTTTGAGCTCTTAGTACTTTATCTCGTCTCTTTTTTCTTTTGCTTCTTTCTCTTTTAAGTTTCTTTTTCATGGTTTAAAAACTTAGAGGAAAATCCTATACTCAAGTTGAGAGGCTTGATGCTTTTCTCTCTGCCACCATTGGGCCCTTGACCCTAACAGCTTCTTATAGTTTTTATAATGGCAGCCTGGATCTTTAGAATTGCAGTACATCACAAACGTCCTGTGCCAGGACAGTCTCTCTCGCTTCCCATCCATTAGTTTTGATTCCTTATTAAAAAAACCTTTTGAGCATATAAAATATAAGGATATCTTTCAATACCTTTTACTCTTCTTCTAAAAGATTATAGTATGACATTTTGGCTTGAGTCCCTGAAAACAAATCTGATTAATTTTCATGACCTAAGCCTCAAGGTCGATTTTCCCCAGTGTGAGGAGAATCTTCACGAACTTATCCCATCTGAAGTGTCTGTCTGATTGAGGACTCCCTCCCGTGGTCCAGACCTTCACTGACCATATTCTCATCACATGTAGTTCCTTTTCAAACTGCCTTTCTTTTGAGGACTTAGACCCTTAGGCTGATGCTAATCAGTGTTTAACTGCATTCTGTTTTGCAATAAATCAGGACAGCTAGCTGGATTTCTAATAAGTTCTGGCCCTTGGCTTGTTTAAAAAGCTTGTACTCTTTCTCGCCAAAAAGAACTCGTTATCTCTGTGCTGTGTCTTAGGTGGAATGAGTTCGTGCCCCTCCATTTTAGGTACTGCTATGTAGCCCTTTGTCGTAGACTCTCAGAGTCAGAAGCTGACTACGAACCCTTCCATAAAGGGATTGGAATGTCCTTAGCACGTCCCTCCATATAACATGTCTGCTCTGAAGACAGCGTTTGAGTTCTCGGAGTTCTCATCAAGATGGCCTGTGCTTTGACCACATTGGGGGCAACTACAGCACTTCAGAGCCTGGTCTAGCGGTGGTGACCTCATGTCACTAAGCTATGGACCCTGAGCACGTCCAGCTGCCCACCAGTGTGACTCCGCTGTCATGCTAAAATGTGAAGTGGGACTAGAGCTGGTGGAGGGACAGCGGCCCTTCACACTGATAGTACCGTCCCCAGAAAAATGTGCTGCTTCCAAGGTTGTAAGGGCTGGTCTTGCTTCAGGAGAATGTGTCTTTGTATCTCGGTCACACCAGCAATGATGGGAGATAAGACTGAGGAAATGAAGGAACTTGGTGAGGAGGGAGGAGGGGAAGTATAGAGATGTACTAGTTTTGAAAACTTGCTAAGTCTCTATTTTGGTGGCACGTTGGTCCTATTTTACTGAGCTTCATAGGTCTTTCATCATAAAGATAGAATCTCTGTGGGGTTTTCTTAAATGAGTTAATGAGAAAAGCACTTTAGAGTAGTGCCTGGCGCATTGTAAGGGCTGTATATGTGTGTCGTCGTCGTCCCTGTTACTTGCGCTCTTTAGTTAAATCGATCTGCTAAAATTGATAAGGAACATACCTGACCAGGCACCAGGAAAACAAAATAGGACACACTTCCTCCTCTGAGCTTAAGGGATCGTTGGGGAAAGACGTACACTCACACACACACTCAGGTACACACGCACAGCTTTGGTTTTGGTTCCTTGCGGTAGTGCGACGCCATGTTTGGTGTATTTTAAATATCCCTTGTGTGGGGTCCACCGTGTGACATGTAGGTGGCGCGATCCAGTCTGTGTTGGCCAGGAAAGGCTTCCCCCAATGCGTGACGGCAGTAGATGGAACGGGGACAGGAATGGAGGTGGAGGAGATAGGTGGACCCATTAGGGAGTAGTTCTCTGTGTGTCTGCAGCGTAAAGGGTGGGTGGAGGGTTTGGGGTGTGAGAAAAGTAGAAGAACACTGTTGCCAGTTGCAAAAGTTGGCAGAAAGCCTTATATGCCAGTGCAGCCCTCAGACGTTATTACCCATGGGCTTGGACTTCAGGCAGAACAGCGCAGTCGGCGTTACGCGTTAGCTGGTCACTGCGGTGACGTGGGGAGCGTGGGTGGGTTTGGGTTTGGGTTCTGGTGGCTGCACCATGTCCCTGAAATAGGAAATGTGGGAGGCTGAGCAGGCTCAGGAGAGCAGTGGGGGCAGACACAATTTCTCCAGAGTGGAGGCCATGCAGGGCCAGAGTGAGAAGGCCTTCCCCGCACACTCCTGGTCTCTCTCGGGATCCTGGCCGGCAGGTCACCGCGCCGGGGCCCCATCGCCTACCCCCGGGAGCAGCCACCACGGCAGCTGGTGGAGGTTCCGTATCTGTGCCAGGCCTCTCCGAGGCCTCATTCTCAACACTGTACCGTCAGCTCAAGGGATGTTTCTTATTAGTAACATTCTCTTACCCCCAATGGGAAGAGCTGCCCTGTTTGGGCTCTGACATTAGAAAAGACTAGCTTTGAACCGGAGAGGTTTAAATCATGACAAAGGAGGTGAACTGTGTGCCCTTTCCCCAGTGGCCTGACAGGGGGTCACCCTGCCTTTGGGTCCCGAGGGTGACGAGGCAGCAGTTGTGACGGGTGAGGTGGGAGACGACACCTGCCTGGACTAGAGCAGTGGTCCTGGGCTTGGAGAGGAGTGGCCTTTGGGGTTGTCTGCTAGTTCTTCCAGCATGTGTCGGGGACTGTGGATAAAGGACCTTCCTTGTCCTCGTGTTGCTTAGAGAAAATGATCTGTGAGGTTCTGTCTCTGAGTCTGCAGTTGATTCGGCCCGAGCGGGTCTGAGCCACACCTGAAGATTTGTTCCCAGACGTTCAAGAATACGTTCCCAGCTGCTGTCTTCCAGTGTGAGTGCATCCTGGCTGCTCGTGTCATACACTGCCAAGGTCTTTGTCCACTATCTCAGTTAAACCTCCTGACGAATCTTGGAGGAAGATAGAACTACTAACCTCATTTTACAGATGAGGAAACAGAGGCTCTGGGAAATGGAGTGGCTTGTCCAGGCTCCCAGATAGACAAGGTTCTACTTGACAGAACTTGAACTAAGATGTGTCTGACCCACATCAGTGCTCTAACCACACCATTCTGTATTACACCTCATTTGTTAGACATTCTGACTTTGGGGGCGCCTGGGTGGCACAGCGGTTAAGCGTCTGCCTTCGGCTCAGGGCGTGATCCTGGCGTTATGGGATCGAGCCCCACATCAGGCTCCTCTGCTATGAGCCTGCTTCTTCCTCTCCCACTCCCCCTGCTTGTGTTCCCTCTCTCGCTGGCTGTCTCTCTCTCTGTCAAATAAATAAATAAAATCTTAAAAAAAAAAAAAAAGAAATTCTGACTTTGGCACTTTGGCTTTTTTGGGACAATCAGTTTTAATATAACACTTAGTTGAAAATGCAGATGAGCTTGTTGCAAAACAGTAGCAAAGGCAATTTAATAATTAAAGTAACTTTATCTTGTCCTTGATTGTAATGTCTTTGGGCGGACACCGAGGATTTTGTAGCTTTTTTGACTTCTTGACGTGTTTTTGATTTGTGTATTGATGTCATGAGAAGATGTCAGCATGGAAATGCTTAGCTATCTCTGAGCAACGTTAATAGTGCAAGGTCTAATGAGTTTAGAAATCTTTCAGTAATCAGATCTGGGATGAGTGCTTCCCTTGGCTACAGGCTTTTTTTCCCTAAGCATTTGGAGAGGTCTTGTCTGACTTCTAGCAGCCTTGGACGTTCCACATAGTTCATTCATGGGAAGGGCAGATGGAAAATCATTAGCACTTCTCTCCTTCAGCAAATTGATATTTCATCAAACCTGGGCTCTGGTGGCTTTAAGACAGTAAGCCTTTTTACTCCTATAGGATAGTTCACACAGGGTGCAGTAACCCCACTAAATTAAATTGTGGACTTCGCTCTGGTGCAGAGAGGTCACCGTGAAAAGCACTGGCTGCCGACTTTCTTTACCTGGCAGTGGTTCAACTCTGTGACAGGCCTACCTCTGATTTAAACAAATTTGAGAAATATGTAAAGTTTTGGAAGCAGTTTTGCACTGATTTGATAAAAGAAACCACAAAACACTGCAGCGCAGGTGTTGAGAATGTTTGAAAGCTGATTGAGGGAAGCAGATGGCTTTAGTCAGTGGCATCCAGCCAAAAGAGCAGGTGCTGGTCATGTGACCGCTGGTTACCAGGGTAATCTGATTGCTCTTGGCGTGCAGATGAAAGGAAAGGGGCCCAGCGTTCAGCTGTAGTATTGTATAATTTGTGGCAGTTAGAGCGGAAATAAATGCTGGAAATGGAGCCTCATAGTAGGGGAGACTTCTGTCCATGTGTAGCGTAAACACTAGGACAGTTGGATGAGGAACTGTTGTATGGATTTTTTTTTTTAATTTAAAAAATATTATTCTTTCCATGGATCTTTTGGGGACTTAAAGTTTTTAGGACATTGCCTTTTAAAAAAATTTTAAAAAGAACTCTTTAAACCTAGCTGCTGTTTGCTATAATCTTGAATTCTTGTAAGTTACTTCCTTATGTGGCTATTTACTATGGTAAAATGTTCACAAAATAAAAACCAGCTCTGAGTATTTAGAAATAACTAGTTTAGGATTACCAAATATTTTATTTACTCATGACAAAAATACATTTTAGGTGGGTGATGGGTCCTTTATTATACCTACATACTTTCGAAGTATTTTACGTGACGTGCTTTATTGAAATAAAAGCATAGAGATGCCTTGGTGTCTTTTGTAGTAGCTGAGGCTGAAAAAAATGCTGTTTAATGCATCCTGTCAGCATACTTTTCTGGAATTTATAAACTTCAATAAATAAACTTTTTAAAGGTTTTTGAAATACATCTTTTTTTCAAATTCGTTAGAATTTTAGGCTTTCTGGAAATAGTACATATAATCATTACCGAGGTTAGATGAATTTAAATGTTGGATGACATGATAATGTTAGAAAACCCTGGGACTGGTTTGGAAATTGGAATGGAAGGTAGCATTAAATGTACATTCTAAAAGAATGTCAAATAAAGGTTCTAAAGGTAATGGTAAACTTATATTTAAAAAAATTTTTTTTCTTAGAGTTCATTCATGTCTTTTGACTTATGTAACATTCAAATCCTATTAACTTTTGACAGAAACATAGTATGGAACGTGCACTTTAATTATTGGGGTCGCTTTGCTATATTTTTGTATTTCAGAGACCTAGCTTTTGAAAGAGAGGCTATTGTGACTACGTCAAAAAAAAAAAAAGGGCTAGCACCAAAATAAAGCTTATTTTAAATGAAGACAGCATTAAGTAAAATTATGTAGAACAGGAAATTGCCGTATATTCTGTTATATTTTAAAATGCTGTCATTGAATAATAATGTAGCTGGATGACATAATAGAGGACACCTAGTAGTGTTGGTTATGAAAAGAACTTAAATAGTATTTCAAACTCTCTGCGAGGGACACAAAGAGATGATCATTATAGTCTAGTTTCCCTTGACATTGAAAAAAAAAACAACCATTCTGCACCTTAAAAACTTGATAGCAAAACTACTTCTTGATCTGATTTTTCATTATGGCTTGGTGTATTGGCAGGGATTTTGCATTGTCTAGGAGAACAAATGTATTCCACGTGGTGTTAGGAGTTTTTGCATGAAATTTCTTTTTAATTAGGTCAGATATTTGCCAGAGGTCATCAGTGTGGGGTTTTGCCATAGAAACTTAATCGAGAGTGCCATTTAACTATAAGTGGCCAACATGCATCGATTTATCAGTTGTCATTGATACTTTCGGGATATTAATGTGGGAAATATAAGGCATGGGGCATGTGGAAAACCTCATTAAAAAGTGAACACTAAGTGATCCACTTTGAATTCTAGTAATAAGAAACCTGATTCAGAAGCAAGTGCTTTGAAGAAAAAGGTCAACAAGGGAAAAACAGAAGGTTCTGAAAATTCAGACTTAGACAAAACGCCCCCACCGTCTCCTCCTCCTGAAGAAGATGAGGACCCAGGTGTTCAGGTAATACCGTCATTCTGATCTCGAGCCTTGGTTATTTAGCATGGGTAACTTTAGCCGCCTATCAAGTACACTAGACCTCCCCTGTCTTTGTTATACAGCTGATTTAAAGGTGGCTTTATTGTTGCCTGGAACACTATATCCATAATGTAAGAGCTGGGGACCAGCACGAAATTAAACCCCTGACTTCTTGGTTTTGTCATCTTTGACCCTGTGATAAATAAAACTGAGAATCTTCATTTCCTTCTGTAAATGTGTCTTTTGATATTGATGTATATATTAGTGTCAACATATTGTTGACGTATTGGTTCATGTAAAGCTGCCTTCACATTTCTGATTTTGTCTGGAGTTTGGTTGCTTGTCAATTCTTTTGCAGAACAAAAAACCAACATGTCATCTGTAGCTTGTCTTAAGGTTTCTGACATTTGATGGCCGGAGTTGAGATGTATAGTCATGTAATAATAACGTTTCTGGATGACAGTGGTGCAGAACTTTTCAGTGTTAGATTCTCCTGACTTTTGGAGAATTTTGTAGGAAGCAGTTGAAGAACTGAAATAAACATTAGGAATTTAGATTCTTGTGTGTAAAGCACACTGCCTTCACTGATTGGACTATAAGGTAAGAGGCCCTTCCACGTGACCGTTAAAAATTATTTCCTTGTTACAGTCTCTGGAAGCATGCCAATATGTTCCACTGGGATGGCTAAGAATGTCACTTCAGTGAATGACATCTGAGTTATCAAGGAGCAGTTACTGGGGAGACCTGCTTGAATCAGAAGTCAGCCCCTAACAGCCCGCTTACCTTTTTCTGAGTGTTCGGTCCACACTAAGTACTTGCTCCCTATACCTCTACCAATTTGCTTAAAAGTCAGGGGGAAAAAAAAGTGCCATTTGCAGCTGTCTTAAGAATTTCAAATAGGTTTGGTTTTTGTTTTGTTTGTTTGTTTTAAAGATTTTATTTTTAAATGATCTCTGCACCCAACGTGGAGCCCGAACCCACAATCCTGAGATCAAGAGTCACATGCTCTTCGGCTGAGCCAGCCAGGTGCCCGTTTGTTTGTTTTTTAGTAGAACTCCCTGATGTCTATAATGTCATGGAATGGCTTAAGCTAAGAGGGCCCGAAAGGGAGAGGAAAGATAGAGTACATGTGAATGAATGTGGTTTGGTTTGGTTTGGTTCCATAACTAACTTGTGATGCCTCTGGCCGTTAGGTGAATTTTGTTATTTCCTTTTACAAGTTACTGAAAAGATAGGAAAGGTAAGTAGACATCTTTTTTTTAATTGCTTAGGGACTTTTAAACTAAAGTATTTAAATGATTTTAAATTTTATTTTATGCACAAACCCTGTTTTTCCTGCATCGTGTTTGCTTAAACTAGGGCCTTTATGGCAGTAGTATTTGGACAACATTAAACAGATTTTTTCACACAGGTCAAGAAAATTCCATTGTTCCCTCACAAATAATGCTGCTGTTTCTTAAAAGTATTTGTATTAATAGAAACTCACTTGGACTTTATGAAATACTATTTTTTTTCCTTCTGCATTTCAGTTATAGAAGGAGGCTAATCTATTCAAGTGAACATCAGTGCATCCTTTCTAATTAGCTAGTGCATAACTGTTATGGGTTCAGTAGCTCATACAAACAACCACGCAAGGAGATCTGACTTTGCAGGCAGGTCTTCTCTGTGTCCCTGACACAGGAAGTGATGCTGACTGCTGTTTGTTGTTTCTTCCTGTAGCACATGCATAAAGGGCTTACAGTTCTTGAATTCTGTGATTGATTTGTTTAAACTAGTAAATGCCATATAATGTAAACTCGAAATTGTATCTCAAAGTATTACAACAGAGAGATAGTGGAAACATGTTTAAATCTTCTCTTTGGTATAGCCGTGTTAATTATATGCAACTTTTCTAAAGCAATCCAAGTTTAGCAAGTTGACCTGTTATTTTAGTATCAGTTCAGAAGTTTTGAGTTATGGTTTATTTTATTGTATTTTATTTTGAGATTTTATTTATTTGAGAGAGAGTGAGAGAATGAGCTGGGGGAGGGGCGGAGGGAAAGAGAGAAGCAGGCTCCCCATTGAGCAGGGAGCCTAATGGGGGACTCCATCCAAAGCCTCTGAGACCATGACCTGAGCTGAAGGCAGACACTTAACCGACTGAGCCACCCAGGCCCCCCTTGAGTTACGGTTTAAGTGGAATGCTTACACTTTGTTCTGTTTCACAAAAATCTTTCAAATAATAATAGTTTAACAGACCATGATAGAAGTGTATTATGTAATAAATTTTATGTAGGGAAATTGTAAAAGGAATCTCAATACCGCAAGTAAATGAACTTTGATCAGTTATTATTTAGAAGGCAGAAAGCCATAATAATGTTAAATTTTCAGGAAAAATTGAATTCTAATTGTATTTTGGGGGTTTTTTGCTCCTATGAAATGACCTTGTACCCACTGCTGACTAACCTCATCACTGTTGCATAGATTTGTAACGCCAAATTGATGTGAGGACAAACTTCCATACTCCATAATTTAAAAAGTTATATCCACCAATCATAAATTTCTGTTCAAAAAAAAGAGAAGCTTCCTGTTTTATGTACTGTAACATTTCTTCAGTAGTGAGATTTAGTGTAGAGTGGGTTTGTCTTAGACTATGTCTGAGGGTGTTTAGTTACTGGGCTGGGACAGATACTGGGACATGGCCCCAGCCAGGGAAACCCGAGGGAACATCACAGATACATCACTGGGAGCACATTCCTCCTAATGGTAGTGACAGCGAAGATGAAAATACAGATTAGTCCCGGGGCGCCTGGGTGGTGCAGTCATTAAGCGTCTGCCTTTGGCTCAGGGATCGAGCCCCACATCAGGCTCCCCCGCTGGGAGCCTGCTTCTTCCTCTCCCACTCCCCCTGCTTGTGTTCGCTCTCTCGCTGGCTGTCTCTCTCGGTGTCAACTAAATAAATAAAATCTTTTAAAAAAAATACAGATTAGTCCCTTTCAGTGTGGTTACATTGATATATTAAATGAAATACAGATAATATGCTGAATTTCACAAAATTAAAATATTGTTCCTGATAACAGCCTTTTGTATCTTAAAGAAATTGACAGTTGAGAAGTGAGGGGTGGTTAAATGGGCACAGGAGCAGGAGTTATTCTAGATCAGCTTTAGGAAGAGAGAAGGGAAGCTGTGCTAGGTAGCCTGGTCTTGTAGCCTCAGTGCTTTCTGATTTTTTTGGAGGGGGGGTTAAGGTGGAGCTAATTAATAACGACTTTAATCCTACTAATTTCATTTGGCACTCGTATGTACCGTGCACCATTCTAAATGCTTTAAATGAATTCCGTTTCGTGATCTAATTCCCTTATGTGATCTTCACAGTATACTTAGGAGGTAGCTAACTGTCATTAAACCCATTCTGCAGACCAGGAAGCTGAGGTCCACAAGATAGCATGTCCAAGGTCACATAGTGAGAACCTGAGCTAATTTAAGCAGTCAGCCCTCAACTCCAGGGCCCACAAGGTCAAACCGCCCGAAGTGGCGTGGGGAAGGGTCACCAGTGGCAGAACCCCTGCTGGTTTCTGCCTTACCCTGACCTGGAGCTGGTTCTGGGCAGGGCTGACAAGGAGAGTCAGAGGAGGAACCTCAGGTCCACGCTGCTGCTCCGGCTGGTCTAAGCTGCTAGGAAGCCTGTTAATAAGATGTTATCTATCCCACATACCTTGAGCTAGAAAGGTGCTTTGCACCTCTGCAGGCACAACGGTGTGGGACTAAGAGCTCACAGTCTCCAGCATCTCATCTGATGGTCATATTATACCAAGTTTGTGTTGTGAGCTGCCTCACATCCCCTCTTGAGAGCAGAGACTCTGAGCAGAAATGTCATAAAACAAAACTCAACCCGTCTTACCCTCTGAGACAAGGTGCTGGCTTCCTTGGTCTTGACTTGAGCCACAAATGTCCTTGCTTGTTCTTCCTCAGCTCTGCATGGTGGGGTGACTGGCCTTTCTGCCTTGTTGACCAATTTTAAAATTCAGAGTCTCTTTAAAAAGGTTTATTTTGTAATTCTTAGAAAAAAGTTCACTAGTGTTACTTTTCTCAGTATTTTTATTCATTTGTGTGCTTCATGAACTCACAAGTTTTAATCTTACACTTACCAGTGATTTAAAAGTTACACATGTCATTTTATAGTTACGTTAGGTTTTGTCGAACACACATATTACTGATGAAAGTTTATTTCTCCTCATTTTTAATTAACTGACAAATCTAACTCTTCATCAGAAAGGTCTACCAATACAGAACTATTTTGAACAAAAAGTGGAAAACTCCTCCTCCATTCACTTCACTCCCTAGAATTAATAGCTATTTACAATTTGTTGTGTGTCTTTTCAGGTTTTTTTATGATTGAAAACGTATACGTTCATTTTTTAGGACATACTCATTGAGTCCTAGAGAAGTAAACAAAACAGCGTCCTTGTCTTGAGTTTATGTGTTGATGAACCACACATACAAAGAGAGGCACAAGCGTTTCTGTTATCTTAAATAGAATTATAAGCTACAGGGGCGCCTGGGTGGCACAGCGGTTAAGCGTCTGCCTTCAGCTCAGGGCGTGATCCCGGCGTTATGGGATCGAGCCCCACATCAGGCTTCTCCGCTATGAGCCTGCTTCTTCCTCTCCCACTCCCCCTGCCTGTGTTCCCTCTCTAGCTGGCTGTCTCTCTCTCTGTCGAATAAATAAATAAAATCTTTAAAAAAAAAAAAATTATAAGCTACTTACTGTGTGATTTGCTTTTCTTTGTATTTTACAGTTTGTCTTGCAGATATTCTGAAGATCCAAAAGTGTGGGTCTAAAAAACAATAGCGGTATCTTGCGGATACTCTTCTTACTAGAAGTACAGTTGCTAGGTCAGAGGGTGGGCATGTTTTAAAGTTTGACAGACATGACCACGCTGTCCTGCAAAGGTGGATTGGGTTCTCTTTTGACCCTGGGGTGGGAGCGGACCTATTTTGCCAATAATCTTACTAATACCAGCTATTACCAGGATTTTACATTTTAATCAGTGTGGTAAAAAATTTAACAAAAAAAAGTAAAATTACTTTTTGTAGTCATTCGTTATACATTCTGCCATTCAGTCCTTCATCTCTTCAGAAATTTTCAGACTCTCGCCGAGATTCAAATGCAAGCCTTTTATTTAAATGGCCCTCTGAAGTACTGTTTCAGTATTTACATAGAACTTTATAATTTGTAGATTATCTTCTAATGCCTTCACTTTTTTGGACCTTTTATTAGAGGAAAAATTTTAAAACATACTAAAGTAGAGAGAATAGTAAAACGGACTCCTGTATACCTGTCATCCAGCTTCTGTGTTGGTTTCACTTCTGAGCGATGCGCCGCTCAGTAAGGAATCAGTTCTGTCGTTCCTCCCGTTCCCCAGCCGAAGGTCTGGTAGCTGGGAGCGCGGAGCCTCGGCAGTCCCCGGCGGCTGACTCCAGACTTCCCCCCATCTCCATTACGTTCATTGCCACTGTGGTTTCTTAGGTGATCTACAGGGTTAAACTCATCAGCTTTTCTTTAAGATTAATTAAAAAAATACATATACGTATTATCTTACCATCTGAAAAGTTACAAAGAGCATCAGTGATGGCTTTTTAAACTTGCTTTGTTGGGTTTTTTTGTTTGTTTGTTTTTGTTTTAGAAGCGACGTTCCAGCAGGCAGGTGAAGAGAAAGCGATACACGGAAGACTTGGAGTTCAAGATTTCTGATGAGGAGGCAGATGATGCAGACACTGCTGGGCGAGACTCCCCCTCCAACACCTCGCAGTCGGAGCAGCAGGTCAGCAGCCCTTCCGTGTGGTCCTCACGTGCCTTGGAGAAGGTGGGCTGGAGAGTTCATAGCTGGAAGCCTTGGACTCCGAGCCGGAGAACATTCATCCACTGTCGGCTAACGTGCTATCGGATAGTAGCTGTTCAGCAGTGTCTTTCAGAAAGCCCTGGTTGCTGAAATTTATTTTTATATAAGCCTATGATATGTACTGTGACACAGTTTTGGAGAATTAATGATCTGTGTTGAGGAAGAGTCAGAGCTAGGATGCAAGGAGGCTGAATTTACCTCTGAAGAGTTCAGGGCTGTAGCATCTGGGACTTTAATAAACCACTCAAGCTTGTCTCCTGCTGTTAGGCACCGTCAGAACCCCTTTATGAAATTACTGCCTTGTAGTACCCAGCAGGGCATACTTCATTCTCTGTGCAATGTAAATGATGGATAAAATAGTTTGTATAAAATATGGGTAGTGATGTAGGATTGATTATTGTAAAGATCTTTTTTTTTTTTAAATGCCTTTTTGTTACCATTACTGTACTTTAGTTAACAAACTGGTAACCCATTGAAAAGTATATTAAATGCGGTTTTTTACTTTATTTGGTAATTTGTGCTATGTTAAGTTGTTATATAACGTTTTATGTGACCAACATAGATATAAGCTGCCTACAATAACAGAATGATGAGTATATTTACCCCATGGGTATAGATGAGGAAAAGTTATATTTTTGACTGCTATCATGCGGAGATTATTTTCTCTTGGCAGCTGGAGTTTCTGAATGTTCTCTGGCTTTAGGGACCCATGCTAGTCCACGTAATTAAACCACATAATCGTGAAGTAATAAACACAGATCTTCCTTTTGCCTTTCTGGAGAGGGAGAGTCTTTTTCCTTTCAGTCACATTTCCCACTGGTGACTTTGTACCCAGTGATTTAAAGGGTATGAATTTAAAGGAGATGGATGTGCAAAGGGAATGATTTCTTATTTTTATAGCGTGGAATGAAATGGTTTCCATTTGGACTAATTTATTCTACTTTTTGTTTGTTTGGTTTTGGTTTTGTTTTGTTTTGTTTTTTTTAGGAATCTGTTGATGCAGAAGGTCCAGTGGTAGAAAAAATCATGAGCAGTCGTTCAGTAAAAAAACAGGTAAGCACCATCTGGAGTGATCCAAACCCACGGTGTGTGTCTGACTCTTAAATTATTTTTTGCTTTATAATTTCCTTTAAAAAATTCACTATTATAAAACAAAACTTCTGGTGATATTTCTAAACCTGTCTGATTTATTAGCCAAATATAAAACTTTGGGATATTTAGCCCCAGATGAAATTGAAATATAGCAATCAATGCTTTATTACCCCATTTAGAGTAGGCAAGAAACTCAAAAGTCGCCAAAGAAATGTATAGGGCTCTTAGAGTTATAGGCTGCCTCTTCCATAAATATTATCATAAAAATCATAAACATGAATTTACCTCTCATCTCCCCTAGGAAAGTTCCCTGCCTGCCCCCGCCCCTGCCCCCCACCCCAGGATGGAGGTTTATCATTTTAGTGAGTAGGTGTTTTCTCATATTTTTCATAATATTCTTCATATCCAGTTAAAATATTCATTAGTATCTTTTTTTTTGGTCAGTGCAAAGGTGAAATACAAAACTGTTTCCAGTGTAATTTTTTTTAAGGTTTTTTTTTTTAAAGTCATCTCTACACCCAACGTGGGGCTTGAACTCACAACCCCGAGATCAAGAGTCACATGCTCCACCAGCTGAGCCAAGCCAGGTGCCCCTTCAGTGTAGTTTTTGAAGATAATATGACTTTCTTCAGTATGATTTCTTCAAAATTAGTCAAAATTTATATTGATCTGCAAAGGTACCTGTCACTAGTCTGATAACTTTGTCACTGAGGAACACATATCCTGTGTGACAAAGCAGTCCAGTAACACCGTATTTTCTCCTACTGATCGAGATTCCCCATTTCATCGCAACCATCTCCCTCTTGCCCATTTGGAGAAAATCCTGTATTTTGTTTGAAGAATTACATAGTCATCAAGATGCATCTCTGTATTCCAGCATGCAGTTTCCAGTGTCCCTAGAAAGTGGCATCCTCTAGATACGGGGTGTCTGTCTTTCAGCTTGAATCAATGTCAAATGCGGTTCTTTCTTTGTATTTGCTTTCCAGGTAGGTGGAAGTACAACCTCATTGTTTTGATATGTAAAATCAGCCTTTTTTTTTTTTTTTTAATGTGAGATGTATGCAAAGTATAACTTCCCATTGAGAGAGTGGAGACACGGAGGAATCCGTGAGACCCCAGACTTATCAAGTAGGGGAACCTTTGGTCTTCAAATGCTACCGCCTAGAGACCCTTCAAAATGGTATTAGACCAGCAGGGCACTTCTCTTTACCTTTGTTGCCGTACTGTTTGCTTTTCTATTGTGTTATTCAGAGTGTGGATTTTTATCAGAATATACAACTCTGGTTCACATGAAAATAAGAATGACATGTCAAGATATTTTCAAACTGAGTATGGGGGATGGAGGGGGAGAAATGGAGTGGCTATCTGTTGACTCTTTGAACACGATGACTTCCTCTCTGATGAATTAAATGATAAGATGTCAACCAAATTTCCCACCTGTTCAAGCAGAAATGAGGACTATTTAACTCATTAGAAAGGTTGTATTTTTGTCCTGTAATGACTCTGGAACTGTTAATTTGTGAATTATAGATATATGGTAAATTTAAATACTTGACATGCCTTAAAGAATAATCCCCTTCACAGAATTGAAGTGACTTGTTGGAGTAAATAGCATGTGGTTTGGATGGGATGTATTAATTTTCATCCAGTTGATAGTGTTTCAGCAGGCATGCTCGGCAGGTTTGGGGGGTGCACATTACAATTAGCTCTGTTATTCAGAGCGACTTAGACTAGGCATTATGTAGGACATTGCTTTTTCTCTCTGCTTTGCCCACTTTACTCTTTTTCTTTTCTCATGACCCTTAAGAGGTAGGTACCCACAGTTAAGAGTAGGTATTATTACCATTTACAGACAACCCGGGTTTGTTTGTTTGTTTGTTTATTTATTTACTTATTTATTTTAATCTTTTTCTAAGATTTTATTTATTTATTCGACAGAGATAGAGACAGCCAGCGAGAGAGGGAACACAAGCAGGGGGAGTGGGAGAGGAAGAAGCAGGCTCATAGCGGAGGAGCCTGATGTGGGGCTCGATCGCATAACGCTGGGATCACGCCCTGAGCCGAAGGCAGATGCTTTAACTGCTGTGCCACCCAGGCGCCCCAACCCGGATTTTTTTAATATAGGAGACTAAAAATCACTATTTTTATATGAGGGTGGAGTATTTGTGGGGTTGGCAGTGAATTTTCGGATGGAAAAGATGAACGGAAAAATGGCTCTGGAAGGGGAGGTACGTGTTGAGGTGTGATTTAAAGTAAGGGCAAGATGTGGAGCTCATTGAAGTGCTTGTACATTACTGGTACTTCATAAAGTACAGTTAAAAAAAAACCATCAGAACATTGTAAACACGAGCAGGTAGTAACATTTTAAACTGGTAATGTTCTTGAAATAGTTACTTTAGTTATCAGCTTTATTAACATTGGAGAAAAGTGTGGCAAATAGAAACAAAAGGAAATTTGAGATTTTCCTGTGGATTCTAGCTATGCCTGCTGGTCTGCGTCCTATTACCATGAATAATTGAAGAAGTAGCTGTGAGAAGGTGCCTTTATCTCCCTCTGGCAGCACTAGAGAAACTCGCTGTGAGCTCTCAGAGCCTACCCTACGCGGTGCTGACACATAGTGGGGACGCAGATAATGGCTTTCAGAGTCTGTTGAGCTCATCACTGTAGCCTGAGAAGCATTTCCCAGTGTGATGGAGTCATGCAGACACAGAGCTCATCTGGCAGAGCCTCCGTAATTCAGCGCCTCATGTTACACAGGGACGGCACAGGCCCATTTGTCGTTCTAAACTCACGTTCGTGTGTGTGAGACCCCGGGGAAGGGATGGGATGTAGATGACGCTTGTATTTGAACTTGAGGTAGATTTGAGAATGGACTTAGGATTGTACAATGGTTAATTCTTTTGTTTTCCACATTTAGCCGGTCATGTAGCCCTTTCTGCTTGGAGCCATCTGTCCTTCGGGAATAAGAATTCAAATCCTTTTTGTATCAGAAGGTCAAACATGGTTTTAAAAGTGAATTCTAACTGTATTTCCTGGAATTCTTTATTTTTCTCTAAGTTATCCCATATATTTTCTTAAGAGCTAATTTTAAATTCCAGGGTATTTGTTTTAATCCTCTTCAGCTGAACCCTCTAATAACGACAACAAATAGTATGTGAAGCGGGCACAACTTTTCACCGTGTTTATCATGTCCTGTTTTCTCCGTGAGTGAACTGTGGTTTGGTGTCTCTGCTGGAGCATAGAGTAGGCTGCATCAGAAGTAGGAAGTGATTTGTACCTTTGCTTTAGTGATACCTTTATCAAGGTGCTTTCTCTTTCTGTTGTACATTATTTAACAACATTTTCCCTTTTGGCGCTATAGTTCAGCTTTGTTTCTCCAGTGTGGCTGCTTAATTTAGTAAGAGAATGCTTAGGAAAGGTCATTCATTATATCAGGCTACAGGATTATCATTTACTGCATTGCCGTTGTAGCATCCAGGTGGCCAAAGGAGCCGATTTATTGTCTGGTTGAGGTTTCTGGTTCCTGTGAATGATGGGAACAAGTACAGCTTAATATGTTTGAAACTTTACATTTCATATGAATAATAAGGATTTTCATAGACTAACTTTAGAGTCTAATGAAGAGATATACACGTCTCTTTAAAATATTCTATTGAACACATAAAATTACTTTAGAGGGCTCTCAAACTTAATAGTAGTTGTCCAGAAAATAAATTTGCTGGTTCTTCCTGTATGTGTGCTCATACATGTGCGTGCACATGTGTGCGTGTGTGTGCATGCATGTCCAGAAGTAGTGCTTTGAGTCAGTTATTCATTGGTTATGCCCATTGTAGAATGGTGCCTGAAAGTTGGGACGTGGGTATAGTTGTTGGGGCTGTTTCCCACTATTACAGAGGCTGGGCGAACTGCCATTTCGTGAATAATCAAAATGGTGTTCCTGAAGGCTTATGAATTCACATACTTTTGTTAATTGTTTTGCTGTTAATAAAGCAGAAGAGGTCAGCAGGATCGTATTTGTATGAAATAAAAGGTATAATAAAACAGCTCTACTTATAGTTCTAGGGGCAAGAAGGTGATCCAGTATGTGTGGTCACTTAATCAAAGAACAGGCTTATAATTTGGGACATCCAAAAAGAAATAGGCCCTGGTAGAATCCTACACCAGCTCCCAGTGCTACCATAGGAAGCCTTGGAACCTAATTGCTTCCCTTCAGACAGTACTAGACCCTCTTGTTAGGCATCTCCACAGCAGGTTCCTAGATAAATAGCTGATCGTGACAAGAAAATGGGTATTGATGATAATCAAGGACAGACAGTTGATGGCTGTGAGTTAGAGCTTTCTGGCAACAAGACTGAGATAGAATGAAAGCTATCCCTATTCCAGAGTTGATCCTATGTGCCTTGGTGCCCACTTAGAAATTAATGGCCCAGTGAGACTAGAATGAGATGGAAAACACAGTATAGGAGGAAAGATTGGGAAGAAGGAAATCAGGAAATAATAGAGCATAGAAATGATAAAGCTTGTTTGTTTGTTCATTTGTTTTTACTACCTCAAAGATAATGTAATTTTGAAACACTTTCTGATTTGAAAGAAATATAGTTAGCATCAAAAGAGTAAAAACGGTAGACCAGACATTTGAATTCCATTCTAGGATTGAATTTCATGGTAATGCTATGACAGGTGTCAGAAGATCTAAGTTCATCTTGGTTTTCCCTTTACCCTGGTTGTATTCTGTCTTGTCTTGGCCTTTCTACTGGAATATCCAGTTCTGTGCAGAGATAATGCATTTCAAAATGACTGCTGAAACGTGTGAGTAGAAGGGGTAACATTGGGACTTGAAAAAAGTAAGGTGGGGGCTGGATAGATTCTCACTTGAATTGACTAGAATATATCTCTAAATTAATTCCGGGTTTATGTTGCTGGCTCTTGAGGGTATCTGGCAAACATTTCTTTTCATTTTGAACAACTGAAAGTTTGGGATATTGGTGGTGTTCTGTATATATTGGTTAAAAAGCTGTTTATGGTTATGACCATTTATAGGTCATTGGGTTAGAACCAGCTCTTAATGGGCTTTGACTACACTCTTGAATATACTGTCTTCTAATTGCTGATCTCTATGCAGGTAGAAAAAACAGTTTAAAATTTAGGTTTAACAGATACATGTGAGAGTTTTAAAGGAAAGTTTAAATTCACAATCTTTGATAGTAGCTTGAAGATTAGGGATCGAGGGAAATTGTAGCCTCTTTGAGCAGAGCCTGTGCCAGCCTGTCATCCAGTCTAGAAGTCTTTGCTCCATTGTTTGTCCTCTGCCATGTTCCTACTTGCCTTAATTTTCTCTGCAGCATCTCTGAGGCGGCTTAGCCAAGTGTGACCCTCACGGCAGGCTTGGGTGCTCTTGTAAGAGTATAAAAGCAATCCCTAAACATCTGTAAGTGGTGTTTACGTTTTACATCCCTGATTTATCTGATCAAATGTTCCAGGAGAAAATTACATATTATGACTTGTTTAACAGTCTAAAACCAGAAGGAAAAAAATATTGAAAGAGGTACTTAAAATGTCATTTGAGCGGTATCTTCTGCACACACGGCAGTAGGTGGGATCAAGGGAGATGGTGTAGATAATCTTACCACCGAACTCTTGATTTGGCTGATGCGTATCCCGATTTTAACCTTACCTCAATGTAGTAGTTGGAGTGTTAATTTTATTTGGCTGCTATGTGTGTGAGACATCTTGTCTGAGAGATTTTAATTGTACCATTGAGTAAAACTAAAACTGTGAATTGTGATGCACTGATATTACAGCATAAGAACAAGGTTTAGTTTTATATGGTTTCTTGTTTAGAGTTATTAACTATATGGAGGAATAAATGTCTTTTAAATATTTTAAAACATTACAAAACCCACAATGTAAAGTTGCCACGAGGCAGCCAAAAATAATACATATGGCATTCAGGAGAGCAGTTGCTAATTGGCTGCTGCCTGAGAAAATGGTACACTTGGCGTCTACTTAACACTGTGGGTTTGGCAGAGAGCCAAATTTGGGGTCAGGTTGTTGTGAATGAAGCTGCATGTGGTTAGGGAGGAGTTAAAATGATTCATGTCTTAGAAGCTGGAGCACATCGAGTAGTGTGCATGGGCCTGAGCGTGTTAGTCTCCATCTCCCCGGCCTCTTACCGCTCGCAACGTGCTCATCCTTACAACAACGTCCGGCGCTGCCTTTGTCGTTCCTGTTTTGTGTTCCTGTGGGAGTAAATCATTACTTTTGGAATATTCTAGTAGTTGGTTTTAAGCATGTGCCTGAAATTTTCTTTTGTTGCAGAAGGACTCTGGAGAGGAGGTAGAAGTTGAGGAATTCTATGTGAAATACAAAAACTTGTAAGTAAACTGTGATTTTTTGTGTGTGTTTTAATCGTGATCCCCAATTACCTAAATAAGGATTTAAAAAGTAATTGGAAAAATGAAAAAGTAAGTGGGAATTGGGAAATTTTGGTATGGTTTATTGAGCGTTTTGGAGGCCATTGCCTACTAATTTTTGTATCTAAAATTCCATGAATTTAGTTTTTCTGGAAAATGTGTAATTGGTATAAAAGTTGACTAGCTTTCATGTATAACCAAGAAATTCTTTTTGGAAGGGATAAAACCTCATACAATAATAGAAAAGTGAGTAAAGTAATATCTACCCGTCCTCTGCGAGTGCGTTTCACTCTGTGAGGCCTCTCTCCCTCCTCTGCCAGACACTTGAGATGAGATCACTATCAGGTGAAGGCTCTAGAAAACCGTGACATCATTCACATTTTGAAATGCAGTCAGCTGTGATTTTGTTTGTCTGTTTTGTTTAGTAGATTTGAATTGCATAACTTTTAGAAACCTGAATTGAAGGACACAGCGAGTCGTTGTTCCTTATTGTAGATGTAGGACTAGGTACATTTTGACAAGGCAGCGTGGTTGTGAGGATCAGTAGTCCTCCTGCTAAGGAAGTTTGCGGCCTCTTTCTAGTCTAAGCAGTAATCACAGAACAAGGACAAAAATCTTCATGGATGACGTAAAAATTAAAAATGTTCAAGACAAGGAACTCAAGTACCATGTTAATAGGTTCTAGAGTTTAAAGAGAGACTTTTGGGAGTTGCTATCAAAACAGCCTAAGAGAATTTACCCTACTCTTAGAAGGTGAAAGCATCGGGCCCGTGGTTTCTGTCATTCCCCCTTGTTGCCACTGGCAGTGGGTTAATAAACTAATAAAGTTCTAAAGTTCATTGAGCAAGACCCTTACCAAGTGAAAAGATGAAGAAGTCTCTTGTCAGTGTTATTGTGGGAGTTCAGTGAAATACAGAATACAGTGAAAAAAACGCTTGGTCTGGATTAGCTGGATGTTGTCATTGTTTTGTACTTAGGGCACGGTGAGTGTGCCCATGTGGCAGTTACACATAGGACGTAGTTTCTTATACAGTTGTTTGAGGGAAGTGTCAGGATTGGTAAGGAGGAGATAACTACGTAAGCCAGAGAGAGTTCTCTGGTAGATTTATCCAGTCAGACATGGAGCAAAGAAGTTTAAGTATTGATTCCCACAAAGCGGCACCACTAGGCAGACACCCGTCCAGATCAGCATGTGGAAGTGGGGCGTCAGGGGCTTGATTGAGTCGTGACAGGTCAGGGGAGGCCAGTCATCCTTCGTCGGTCATGTGAGATGAGGCAAACGGAGTTCTCCAAAAGAGCTTTTCTGTCTGATATTATTGAGTTCTAAGGGAAATTAAAATTTCCATAAAATTAATAGTTTCTGTTAACCTTCAATTTTGACATAACTTCAGATTTACAGAAAAAGCGCAAAATGATATAAAGAATTCCTGTTTTCCTTTTTGTAATTAACAAAGTATCTTCTGGAAAGATATTTTTGAGACTATTAAATGTGATAATGGTTGCTAAGTAGTAATTTACTAATTCCATCACCCATTCTAAATGCATTAGTTGAGTTTCCATCGTAAGGGAGAATTTGACTTAAATTTGCTTCTTTGTAGCTGTGTAGACTTGCAGAGTCTTATTTTATTCAATGGGCCATAATTCTTTATCATATCATTATTTACTTTGCTCACATTATCCAAGATTTGGCCAGTGGAAGCCCCTTCAGGCTGGATCCTGTCTACTTTTGCCTTGTCCCCATCCTTCTTTGAGCACTTCCTTACTTTCTGGAACCAAAGGATATTCCAGACATACCTTGTCATTTCCCTCTTTAAATCCTGGAATAGGTTCTCTCTCCAAAGAGCCTTCATTGTTTCTATTGGAGAATGGCATTTAGAAACCACGATTTGCATACTAGGTGTGCTCATTGCTGCAGGGGAGTCAGCGCTCCTGGGGCTTCTCTAGGTGGACCCCCTCCATATGTCTCTGCATGTGCATGCACGTGTGCGTGATACATGTTACATGTACACACATATGTTACACATACACACATACCTCTGTGTACCTACCTATCTACTTAACAGTGATGAAAATCAGTGCCTTTGTAGCAGCAGTTTGGGTTTTATTTCAACAGCACCACAGGGTTCATTCAGTCCTTTCCCCTTCCAATAGTAATGACTCCCTTTTTCAACCATGAGAAACGTGGCTCTTATTATCCCTAATATATTTGCTTATTTGTCAGTCCTAGAGTATACAGGAAGTGTTTTCCAATTTACTAGACCATATTTTTGTGAAAGAGAAACCTACCAACCATAAAGTTCATTCAGCACGTAGAATTTTTTGTATTTACCCAAAGGGTTTTTAGAAGCTAAATACTTGGTTCAGAATTTCCTTAGGTTAGTTCTTCTCCCCCTGCCCCCTTTCAGGGTAGTTCTGTTATTTATTTGATACTCACTTTGGTCTTTAGTTTCCGTCTGTATTGTATTCCATTTTAGCACCCCACCATTCATTCTTTCTTTCTTTCTTCCTTCCCATTCCCTCCCCTCCTTTCTTTTTTCTTTTCTTTCTTTCTTTCTTTCTTTCTTTCTTTCTTTCTTTCTTTCTTTCTTTCTCTCTCTCTCTCTCTCTCTCTTTCTTTCTTTCTTTCTTTCTTTCTTTCTTTTTCTTTTCTCTCTCTTTCTTTTTTTAAGATTTTATATGTTTATTTGAAAGTGAGAGAGAGAGAGCGCAAGGAGGGGGAGGGCCAGAGGGAACGGGACAAGCAGACTCCCTGCTGAGCAGAGAGCCAGGCACGGGGCTCCGTTCTAGGACCCTGAGATCATGACCTGAGCTGAAGTCAGACACTTAACTGACCGAGCCATCCAGGCACCTCAGCTACCCACCATTCTTGTTAATCTTACTTATTTTCTTTTTTTTTCAAATTCATGAAATATTCACATGGTTCAAAAGTCAGAACTTTACATAAGGGTACTCAAAGACACGTCATTTTTCCCTTCCCTTCCACCCCATTCCTACTTACCTTCTCATTAATCCCAGATTTATCCTTTCTGTAATTTTTGGCATGAACATGCAGATAACATACATAAGTATATTTTTGGTGAGCTTGTGTAAATGTATATACATAAAAATATTTTATATATATATAAATATTATTTTCCCCTTCTTTCTTACATATAAAAATAGCAACTGTCGGTACACATTTGTACTTTGCTTTTTAATAATACTATATTTTGGAAGTTATTCAATATCAATCCATAAGGTCATCTTCTTTCTTTGTTACTGCTGTGTAGTACTCCACTGCATGACTGTACCGTCACTCATCCAACCAGTCTCCTATGTATGTGGGCATGTAAATGGCTTCTGATATTTTATAGCTACAGACAGTGTGACACTATATATTCTCAAGCCTGTATATTTTCAAATTGTTGGAGGCACAATTTGAGGGTGAATTCCTAGGAGAGGGATTGCTGTATTCAACAGCAAACATATTTGTAGTTCTGTTAGGTATCGCCACATCCCCTTCCATAAGGGGATGGTTCTTTGCATTCCTACCAACAATGTAAGAGACCACCTCTTTCCCTACAATCTTTCCAAAGTAGTGTGGTGGTTTTACTTTTTGTGAGAAATTGTATTTTGCTTTAGTTTTTTTTTTTTTAATTTGTGAATTAGAACATCTTTTCATAAATTTAATGACCATTTTTATATTTTGTCAGTTGTGTGTTCATGTCTTCTGCCCATTTTTCTGTTGTGCTTCCTTCAATTTTTAAGAGTGAGACAATTTTACATGTGGGATATTAGTCCTTTTTCTGTGTTTTATGTTGCAAGTATGTTTTCCCAGTTTCAATTGTCCTTTGGCTTTATATTTTTATTGCACTGTAAATTAAATTTTTATGTAGTTAGATTTATTAATCTTTTCTCTTATTGGATATGGCTTTTAAGCCATAGTTAGAAAGCTTTTCTGTACCCCCAGGTTAAAGAGGAATTTGCCATGTTTTCCTCTAGTACCTGCATGGTCTCATTTTCTGTGTACAGGTGCTTAATCCACTTGGTGTTTATTCTTGGGTATGGTATAAAGTACAATAATATTTGGTTGTTCCAATTTTATACTTTTGCAAATATTGTTGTTCTAGTACCATTATTAAAAAGTCCATCTTTGTCCCAGTGATTTGAGATGTAACCCTTATCATGTACTAAATTTACATATTTATTTGGAAATATATTTGTACCTTTTTTTTTTTTTTAAGAGAGAGAGAGCAGGGGAGGGGCAGAGGGAGAGAGAGAATTTCAAGCAGGCTCCGCACTGGGCTTGATCTCATGACCCTGGGATCCTGACCTACGCTGAAATTAAGAGTTGGTGCTCCACTCAGGCGCCCCTGTACCATATTTTAATCCTTTGGTCTGCCTGTCTGTTCATGAGCCAATAGCACACTATTTTGCTTTTATAAAGGCTTTATAGTGTATTTTAATTTCTGGTATCTCTAGTTTCCCCTAAAAACTTTCCCTTTTTAATCTTTTCTTGGATGTTCTTGCATGTTTATTTTTATATATAAGTCAGTATTAACTTGCCTAGCACTGTTAAAATGCTTGTTTATATTTTATTTATATTTATATTGTGTTACATTTATGAATTTATGATTTATGACATTGAGTCATGCTATCTAAAAATAA
>NW_024427107.1:12587927-12691996 GCF_017311325.1 Ursus maritimus
GCAAGGAGGGGGAGGGCCAGAGGGAACGGGACAAGCAGACTCCCTGCTGAGCAGAGAGCCAGGCACGGGGCTCCGTTCTAGGACCCTGAGATCATGACCTGAGCTGAAGTCAGACACTTAACTGACCGAGCCATCCAGGCACCTCAGCTACCCACCATTCTTGTTAATCTTACTTATTTTCTTTTTTTTTCAAATTCATGAAATATTCACATGGTTCAAAAGTCAGAACTTTACATAAGGGTACTCAAAGACACGTCATTTTTCCCTTCCCTTCCACCCCATTCCTACTTACCTTCTCATTAATCCCAGATTTATCCTTTCTGTAATTTTTGGCATGAACATGCAGATAACATACATAAGTATATTTTTGGTGAGCTTGTGTAAATGTATATACATAAAAATATTTTATATATATATAAATATTATTTTCCCCTTCTTTCTTACATATAAAAATAGCAACTGTCGGTACACATTTGTACTTTGCTTTTTAATAATACTATATTTTGGAAGTTATTCAATATCAATCCATAAGGTCATCTTCTTTCTTTGTTACTGCTGTGTAGTACTCCACTGCATGACTGTACCGTCACTCATCCAACCAGTCTCCTATGTATGTGGGCATGTAAATGGCTTCTGATATTTTATAGCTACAGACAGTGTGACACTATATATTCTCAAGCCTGTATATTTTCAAATTGTTGGAGGCACAATTTGAGGGTGAATTCCTAGGAGAGGGATTGCTGTATTCAACAGCAAACATATTTGTAGTTCTGTTAGGTATCGCCACATCCCCTTCCATAAGGGGATGGTTCTTTGCATTCCTACCAACAATGTAAGAGACCACCTCTTTCCCTACAATCTTTCCAAAGTAGTGTGGTGGTTTTACTTTTTGTGAGAAATTGTATTTTGCTTTAGTTTTTTTTTTTTTAATTTGTGAATTAGAACATCTTTTCATAAATTTAATGACCATTTTTATATTTTGTCAGTTGTGTGTTCATGTCTTCTGCCCATTTTTCTGTTGTGCTTCCTTCAATTTTTAAGAGTGAGACAATTTTACATGTGGGATATTAGTCCTTTTTCTGTGTTTTATGTTGCAAGTATGTTTTCCCAGTTTCAATTGTCCTTTGGCTTTATATTTTTATTGCACTGTAAATTAAATTTTTATGTAGTTAGATTTATTAATCTTTTCTCTTATTGGATATGGCTTTTAAGCCATAGTTAGAAAGCTTTTCTGTACCCCCAGGTTAAAGAGGAATTTGCCATGTTTTCCTCTAGTACCTGCATGGTCTCATTTTCTGTGTACAGGTGCTTAATCCACTTGGTGTTTATTCTTGGGTATGGTATAAAGTACAATAATATTTGGTTGTTCCAATTTTATACTTTTGCAAATATTGTTGTTCTAGTACCATTATTAAAAAGTCCATCTTTGTCCCAGTGATTTGAGATGTAACCCTTATCATGTACTAAATTTACATATTTATTTGGAAATATATTTGTACCTTTTTTTTTTTTTTAAGAGAGAGAGAGCAGGGGAGGGGCAGAGGGAGAGAGAGAATTTCAAGCAGGCTCCGCACTGGGCTTGATCTCATGACCCTGGGATCCTGACCTACGCTGAAATTAAGAGTTGGTGCTCCACTCAGGCGCCCCTGTACCATATTTTAATCCTTTGGTCTGCCTGTCTGTTCATGAGCCAATAGCACACTATTTTGCTTTTATAAAGGCTTTATAGTGTATTTTAATTTCTGGTATCTCTAGTTTCCCCTAAAAACTTTCCCTTTTTAATCTTTTCTTGGATGTTCTTGCATGTTTATTTTTATATATAAGTCAGTATTAACTTGCCTAGCACTGTTAAAATGCTTGTTTATATTTTATTTATATTTATATTGTGTTACATTTATGAATTTATGATTTATGACATTGAGTCATGCTATCTAAAAATAAGGATGTCTTTCAGGTTGGCTTAACTCTATTTTTGTGTCTTTTAGAAGAGTTTTAAATATTTCCTTATATAAATTTCACACATTTTTTTTGTTAAATTTATTGCTAAACATTTAATCTTTGTTGATAACATTAAAGAGGTTTTCTCTATTGTTGTATCTTCTAACTGGTTACTGTTTGTGTAAATGGAAGCTATTGACTTCTGTACGTTAATTTTATACCCTGCTACACTACTAAATTATTTCATTTTATTATTTGAATTAGTTTTCTAATTGATTCTCTAGGATTTTCCAGTTATGCAATCATATCATTCACAAATACAGTTTTATTTTTTACTTTATTATTTATTATTTATTTATTATTATTTATTATTTCTTACTTTATTATTGCTCCCCTTGTTGTTTTCTCTTGTCTAATAACATTGGCTAATGCCTCAAATACAATATTGAATAATACTGGAGGCAGTGGGCATCCTTGCCTTCTTTCTGATCTTAGTGGAAGAGTCTGTGGCTTTTCTCCAATTAGTAAAGCAGAGTCACTATCCAAAAATTTCAGCCCAGTTTACAACGAGAACAGTGAGACTGATGCTGGTGTCTGCCTCACAGCCACGCCAGTGGTGCTTTAAAGGCATGTGGACCTCGGCAGAGACAGAGTGTTGACTTGCACCCATGCCTTTTTCTGTCCAATAAGTAGACTAGACTAGGTTATTTTTATAATTTTGTTTTGCGATAATATGCAGTAACAGTATTGCATATTACTTACTGGAAATTGGGAAGGTACTTGAAAGTAGAAAAGAAAATACTTGCAAAATCTTACCACCCAGAAAATATCATTATTAACATATTGATGCATTTTCATCTAGTCTCTTTTCTCTGTGTGCGTCTGTGTACAGGGTTTATGTCAATTCCTGTCCTATCAAGGCATATGTATTTAAAGTCCTTATGTCCCTCAGTCAGTTGTAAAAGGACTAAATCAGTCCTACCTTTTACATATTAGACTTTACATAAATATAAATGATATGATACTTAATATCATAAGCCTTTCCCCTGTCATTAATCATTTTTGACAGATTTTAGAATGGCTGCATAATTTCCAGGAGTAGTAGTACCTTGATTTTGAAATAGGTACGTATTCAGGCACCTCATTTCTTTTTAATGTCATCACCAGAAAGAGAAATAAGAGACAGTCCAGGCTATCTGGGGCAGGGAGAAAATGATGGTACAAAAGAATATTGAAATAGCAAACCAAAGAATGTCAAAGCTACTGTAAAATATTAACCATATACCTGTGAGTCTCAGGGAAGTAAAAGGGAGGGTGAGAGTGTTCACGTTGAGGTTAAAGAGAACACCTGTGCTTGGAGCAGGCATGGTGAGTCTGAAGAGGAGGGGACTTGCCCAGTGCGAGGACCAGATAGACAGTGGGGAGTGACAAATTCACAGGGATCCAAGAGACGTCATTTCAGAGCGCCTGGAGGAATGAGGCTGGAAGGGCAGAAACTGACCAGGGACTGGTTGGGGCGTGGGTGTTCAGAGAGCAGGTGAGGGTTCTTTTCTCTCGGATTGCTCTAGAAGGACTAAGTCATGTTTACCTTTGCTGTTTTTAAATCTGAATTCTCTTAACTTGATGAAAACCTTTTATTTCTCGATTAATGATAAAAGGCTCAAAATGTAAATTCATAATTAAGGCCACCCTGTAGTGCTAATTGTTTTGTATTGAAGTGTAATCCATTCACTTATGAAAACAGCTTGTTAGTAGGTTCTTTTCTTTTTTTAATGGGAGGTAAATAAGAGAGCTGGAGGCTCAGGACGGAAGACAAATTTCAGGCACAATTGATTTTTTTTCTTATTCTCAAACATGAATAATTGTATCGAGTGTTGGTCAGCAGCCTCTATCAGTAGGTAAACTGCTTATTTCGTTAATTATTTAGTTGATTTGGAGGGAATATTAAAAGATTATTTTCTACATGTTTCAAATATATTATTTTATTCTTTTAGCTCTTATCTTCATTGTCAATGGGCATCTGTAGAAGATCTGGAAAAAGATAAGAGAATTCAGCAAAAGATCAAACGGTTTAAGGCAAAGCAGGGCCAGAACAAATTCCTTTCAGAGGTATGAAATACCCAGTTCATTTTCTTAAGTAGTAACCTTGTTAAAGTGTTCTGAGTTTTGAATTTTAGTTTAGCAAATTACAAAGAAAAACTAGTTTCCCTCATTTGGTGCTGTTACTTGCATATCGGTAACTGGTTATTGCTAACAAAATTTGTAAACAGGAAATTTCTCATTCTTCCTGTTGCTTAGTCTAGAAGATACTGGTCCTTATGATATTATGTGGAAATACGATGGTATCATTAAAATCTTGTAATGAAAGTACAATTAGCAGATGGTGAAAAAAGTTTGTGAATAAAAGTTCTATTAAGATTTAGTGTGGTAAAGCCTCTACAGTAAGTATTAAGTACAATTTCTAGAATCTAAGGTACTTGTATTAAGGAAAGTATGTGGCAGATTTCTTTTGTTCAAGTTAATGTCCGATTACAGAGTTTCCTAAACTCATTTTTACAAATGATGTGCTGTGGTATAGTGGTTGGTATAATGTCTTTGCCTGTGCCCCTTTATCCTAAGTTATTGGTGATAAAGGTAACCATACCTAGGGCAGGGAAGGAAATCTGCATTTTTCTAAAAGAAATGCCAAGTTCCCCTCCAACGTACCTGATTGCATTAAAAATGCTTTTGCAGACTGCTTAGTGGGGTCTCTGGACTTTTGCTCACCAATTTGGTTTCACTTACAGCCTCAAGAAGATAAAAGAGAAACCTTCACACTGAAAGATTAAACTTGCTGATTTATTAGTTTTCCTCTCCATAAAGGAGTTAACAGAATGTAAACTGCAAAGAAGTGTGAAATTTGATGCAAAATAATAGCTGTTTAACAACCTACTTCACACCCCTACCCGTTTTTGGACATGGGGTAGTGGGGATGGAAGAGTCTTCAGTACTTTATGTCATAAAATCCTTATAATCTCAGGTGACAAAACTGTGTTCTCCTAGAATCTCATTTCCATGCTCCCAACGGGCAGACTGTAAAGTTTGTATTAGATGGGTGATTGGGGGGTGGTGGTTTTATTGGACATATGTCTGCATCACCACCTTTCCTGATCTGAGTATTTAGCTTCTTTGCAGTGCAGTAATTAACACTGAGGGGAATGGAGTTACTCACATGTGACTCACCTCACCTCTCAGAGAATATTTAAGTGATTTTTTTTTTGAAAGGGCAGTTTCTAAGAAATACCATAAAATCCTATTTTTTGTGCCCTTCTTAATGAAACTGAAGTTAAATGTTAGTGACATTAGGCAAGTTGAAATCATTAGCTTTCTTTTAGAAAGAGACACCATATGTTCTGTTGACCTTTTCTCTGTGGATCAGTGTAGGGAGAAGGAAGGAGTGCAGTGGTAGCCCCCCCTTCCCATCCTTAAGTTCTGGTTCTGTTTATGAAATTTATTTAGACTCTGTTTGCTGGTGTCAGGTGCAATTTAGGGATTTGTACCTGGCCGTAGCTATGTAGTCTTATCTATTTGGGTCTACGTATGTGAATAACATATATCACAATTGAAATACATTATCTTGAGTGGTAACTTGGCAACTAGAAATCTTAAATTTTGTTCCAAGTGGAAGTAGCATAAGCTCCAGCCTGAAAAGATGATCTGAAGGCAAGCACAAAAGGATAGCAACTTCCTTTTTCTCTTTCTCTTTTACACACACAGACACGCACACAGATACACAGTCACGCACACAGATACACAGTCACGCACACACGCACACACGCCCTGTTCCGTAGACGGTCCTGGTTTCAGGTGTTCCACGGTTCTGCTTCTCTGAGGTTTTAAATTATGACTGCTTTTGCATTCTTTGTTTCACCTTAGGCGCCCTTATATGTCCACTGCAACTAAAATCTTTGTTTAAATTGGAAATTGCATCACATGCATGATGGCACAGATTACTCACCAGAAGGATGGAAGTGTTTAGGAGTAAGGTTAAGGATTTTAATTCTTCAATGAAAGCTGCCGTTTAAGAACAAGGTGTCTTAAAAGGAGCTCCTATCATCAAAATCTAGCTTATGGAAAGTTTTCAGTGTTCCAACTGTATATGAATAATGCATACATATTGTGTACCTAAACCTAGAAGCTTTGACAAAGCCAGTGCTTTTTAACATTTTAAATGAACTAAACATTTCAATGAGTTTTTCCCTTACTAATCAACGCTGTGTTAGGGCCCGAGGCATTTAAAACTCATTTTTGTATTTCTGATTTTTTTTTCGTAATTCAGAGTTCAAAGGACCCAAACCAGACGTTTTAAATGGACACAGTAGCCCAGAGGATGTCTGCTATCCTTGAGCTGACTGTGACCAAACAGCTTATCTTTTCAACCTGCAATTTAGAGGATATGAACGGTGTCTAAGTGACTTCTAATATGTCTTGCAAAAGCCTTTTAATGCAGTTACATTACTGATAAATTCATCTCTAGGAGCACATAAGAATGTGTCTTCTGTTTTCTGACTTGCCTGACTCTGACTTCTTTAAAGTGTGGCATAATCTGTAATTTCTCTTTGAGCCATGTTCTATTACTCTATTCTTTTATAGGAGATAACTTTGCAAGCAAGCTAGTATTATTTTACTTTTATAAAGATTGTTAATAGATTGGCTAAATAACCCAATTATTTAAGCCTCATTTCTTTATCCTTAATATTTTTAGCCAGATGCTCTATATTCAGTACAAATAAATCATTAGAGCACTTAGATTAACGGTAATACTGTATTCAAATGAGATACTAATATTGATTGGTGAAGACGACCAGACACCCTAAACTATTCTTACTAAAATAGGAAATTCACTGGTTTCAGTGTTTTTAGCTTTGGAATAGCATTCGGTAAATGCTGCTGTAAGGCCTCAGACAACTCCAGTAGTTATGAGACTCCAGTAGCACTTACTGTGCATGGCTCTGAGTCTTTATTGCAAGCTGTAGTTTCAAGAATGCTAAATGCATTGCATGCCATAAGCCTTTTGGATTGCTCATTAGTGAATTGTAATTTCACACTTCATTTAAAATATTCTTAAACATTCTCTCACAGTAAAAAGGTTTCACACAGTAATTAAAAGACCCAGTTAACAAAGTCTGAGAAGTCTGATTTCCTCATGGGGAATGATTTTGCTAAATTGTAGCATTTCAATTAATATAATAGAATTTGCCAAATATAAATTTTATTTTGCTGTGACCCAAAATATTATTGCCTGGTGAAAAGTGAAATAACGTTTACTCTCGGAAATTAAATAAACATTTTAACTTTTTTTTCCTTTGGTACAGATTGAAGATGAGCTTTTTAATCCAGATTATGTGGAGGTTGACCGGATAATGGACTTTGCACGTAGCACAGATGAACGGGGAGAGGTAACAGAAGATCATTTGTATTATGGGGCAGTGACTCAGACGGCTTATGTGTGTTTACAGAGAATGATTATGGAATCCTAGATCTGGTCCTGGTCAGAGCCTTGGATCGTGACACGATTGGTCTAAATTTAACTGAAACTTATTGACTGACTATTAGTTTTAGGACCTAAAAATAGCGCTAAATGTGCTCTTTGTTTATTGTGAGAGCTTTTTAAAAAGAAGTCAGTTTTCAATATGAAACAAATACATTGGCATTTTACACAATTTCTGAATATGATCAATAAAGAAGTATTCAATACAGTTTGGTATAAACCCAGTATGAAGCACAAATTTCCCGTATATAATTAAGAGTGCTCTTGTAGCAGAATGGAATTTAATGTTACTTAACATTGTACATCTTTAGTGAAGTTGATGAACCTCATTTAATATAGTGCACAGAGGACAATGTAAAATAATTCTTTTTATGAGATCTTGGCATTTCTCATGTTGCTTTGCAAAACACTGTGAGGTTGTAAAGGCCAATCGATTAGGGCAGTGAGAGTGAAGACAAGGCTAGTGCCTTCCTGAGCATATTGTCTCAGTAATGATATATGCACCCACCATGAATTCTTTCATTCCTGGCTGCTTTGTGTAAATTAAGTTTTATATAAAATGTTTAGACTTGCTTATCTAGTGAGAGTCTGCAGTGAACTCCCATTTTTTTCCAAACGCTGTATCATGAAGTCCATGATGTTTCAAGGACCACGTCTGTAATGTGATGTTCACTTTTCTAGCTTTACTTAGCTGTACTTGAAAAAAATTGTTTTATCACATATTTATGTAGTACAGTGAATGTTTTTAACATCACAACCAGGTCAGTGTACCTTAGTCTTGAAAGTGAAGGTTGACAACCCAAGTTTTTTCTAGAAGAAAGACAAAGGAAATCCTATTGATCTGCATTACTCAAAATATTTTGTTCTCCCATCTATGAAAGCTCACTTTATTTTTTATTTTTTTATTTTTTTAAAGTTTTAATTAAATAATCTCTACACTCAACATGGTGGGCCCCAAATTTACAACCCTGAGATGAAGAGTTGCATGCTCTTCCGACTGAGCCAGCCAGGCGCCCCTCAAACGCTTTATTTTAACGTGATTGGGTACAAACAGTACCTCTCTCTTTAAGAAAAAGGCAGAAATACTAATAAATTCAAGCTTGTTTCTCGTTCTTTAAGAAACTAGCCGATAATGTAAATATACTATGGTGATTTACCATATAAGTCTGAATCAGACACCTGATAAATGATTTGATCAGATAATAAGGCTTAAATTAAGCTGTGTTATTTACAGACTGTTTCTTTACATTTTTGGGCTTTTGAACACAGCAGTGAATTAGATAAAAATTAGCTTGTTCTGCTGATACCCAGTAACATTATTTCCAGTTTATGCTTGATACTGTTAACTAGGAATGACCGTGTAACAGTTGCAGTTTTAAATAAGCTTCTACCAACTCATTCTTACTGTTGCTGGGGTAGTGTCTATCAATAAGTAATGTGTATGTGTGTGTTTTGATCAAATGAATCCAATTCTAATTTATTTAAACCTGGCCCAGCCTGTGACTCACTACCTGGTGAAATGGTGCTCCCTGCCTTATGAAGACAGCACGTGGGAGCTACGGCAGGACATAGATCAAGCGAAGATCGAAGAGTTTGAGAAACTCATGTCCAGGGAGCCAGAAACAGAGCGTGTGGTAAGACTTGGCTAATGGTGAAGGATTTAATTTGAAAATAGCATGGTGGTGTGGTCTTGGAGAAACCACTAATGGGATTTACTATATTTGAAACAGGAGCGACCTCCTGCTGATGATTGGAAGAAATCGGAGAGTTCCAGGGAGTACAAAAACAATAACAAACTCAGGGAATACCAGTTGGAGGGAGTAAACTGGCTACTTTTCAATTGGTACAACATGTATGTAAAGCATGTTTTTCTTCACTTTTAAGAAGCCTATGGCTGTTTTGCTTTGTAGTCATTGAAAATATTAATCAAATAATGTCACGCTTTAATCTCTAATAAGAACTATGAAAAACAGCCAGGATTGGAAATATGCTTAATATTTATCCAACAGACATTAATACAGAGATATTGGTAGAAGTATGTAGAAGTAATTTTTATGCCTTAGAGGATTTTGTTTGAAAATGTATTTTGTTGAAGAGAGAACATTTGAGATCCGCATTTGTGATTATAATAATATATGTTCTAAAAGAAAGCAGTGTGTAATACCTGTACTTATTAAACTTTTCATGTTTTATTTCCTTCTTAAAGGCGAAACTGCATTTTAGCAGATGAAATGGGTTTGGGAAAAACTATCCAGTCCATTACATTTCTCTATGAGATATATTTGAAAGGAATCCATGGCCCTTTTTTAGTAATTGCCCCATTGTCCACAATCCCCAACTGGGAAAGGGAATTCCGTACCTGGACAGAGTTGAACGTGGTTGTGTATCATGGGAGTCAAGCTAGTCGTCGGACCATTCAGTTGTATGAAATGTACTTCAAAGATCCCCAGGTAAAACGTCACAAATAGTATTCTTTATGCCTATTATGTATGTTTTAAGGTACTGGATGTTAAAATGGTCTCAGACATTTTGGGGGAAGGTCTGGATTTTATAAAATTGAGAAATTTGCTTTAGATTCCTTACCCATTTGTGTTATATTTTCGAATCTTATAAATAACAGCTATTTTGTATAGCTTTGGTTGTTCTGATTATCTGATAAGAATAAATGAAATATTTTTTACCTTGGGTGACTATGGAAAATCATTTAATATTTTGATACACTAATTGGTTTTATTTTGCAAGCCTAAAAAAAAGCTAAACAAAAAATGGTGTTATTAAATGTAAGTGGAAAAAGTATTTTGTTAAACTATTACTAGAAGTAAAAATTAATTAGGCATGCAATGTTGAGCAAAATACACCCAAAGGGAAGAACTTCTGCTCTGACTCTTAGTAGCACTTAGTATAATTTTTTACTTATTCTTGTTACCTGTATACAGTTATTCTATGATACTGACAGTGAAGCATTATAAATGACAAGGAAGAGTAGTATCTGCTAACATAATTTTAAGTTGTAGGTGATAAGTAGACGTCCTATTACTGGAAATAGGACAGAGTTGCGTTTTATAGGTTTGCTTTAAGTATAAGATCTACAATTAAATACTTCAAGTAGAAAAATATTGAAATCTATTTTGGTATTTATCTCTAGATTTGAGAGATGGTTATAAGTTCTACCTTAAGTGAATGTGTTTTTTTTTTTCATTTTAGCACTTCAAGACTAAAAAATAAATTACAGAAGTAAAAAAAAAAAAACCGAATGGTTTTAAACAGTAAAAAAGTTCTTAAAAGCTACCTTAGTACATAATCCCCTTGGCTTTTCACCTTTTTGGGGTCACTAGGATGTACCTAGAATGACCGCACTCAGTGGCACTTTACTTCGTCTGATCTGTAGGGAAATTGGATAGGAGATTTTACTAACGATTTTCAAATTTCTTTAAAAAGGAAAAGGTTTTAAAATCTTCCCTGGAAAACAAAATACAAGTGTTGCCTAAAATAAAGATGTCCCCAAAAGATAAAAACATCTGTTTTATGCTATTTATTAATCAAAGTCAATGTAATCTCTAATGCTAAATAATAATTTAGAACTGTTCTCATAGGGTCGAGTGATAAAGGGGTCCTATAAGTTTCATGCCATCATCACTACATTTGAGATGATTTTGACGGATTGTCCTGAGCTGCGGAATATTCCATGGCGCTGTGTAGTCATTGATGAAGCCCACAGGCTGAAGAATAGGAACTGCAAGCTGCTGGAGGGGCTCAAGATGATGGACTTGGTCAGTGATCATATTGATGATTCCATTGAACCCGAACAGAATCGGTCCTGACTCAGTGTTCCCGCTGCTCTGCATGTGACTGATGCCCACGTAGGGTGTTTGCAAAGCCTGTCAAATACGGTGCTATAACCTCCTGAGCTTTTAGTGCCTCAAATGTTGCTGCTGTTCTTGATTCTCATATTGTTGGCTGGTGTCTGGGCATGATTTTATGACAGTAGGGTATAGTCAGGATATTTTCACTGAAATGAGTTTCAGATATTTGCTTTTCCCTTTTGTTAATTGATGCTGCCATTTCATAAACTGGTGGGCCAGGCTTTGGCCCAGTGATGATAATGAAGTTGTATTCCAGGGCTCAACGGTTTTGGCACACTGGATCCAGTAGGACTTGTAGATGCAAGTTCTTTGTATGGGTTAATACCTGGAATTGGTCAAGTTCACACAGACACTTAGAAGTGTGGAGCAGGACAAGACCTTGAATTTGATGTGGAGTTTTACACCACACTGTCTGCTTCCTAAGAGGTGGTCAGGTTTTTCTGATTAGGTTTTTCTAGATTGTTTTCACTAGGAGTGTTATGGGATAATGTAGAGGTGGTAGGATTTGATTGATTTTCTGTTCCATGCTTCTGTGTGTTTGGTTTCCTAGCAGAAATTATTACATGACTTCAGTCATCCTCAGACCTCTTTGTTCTCTGTAGTTTGCAAGGTGGGTTTTGATCACTTGTTTTCATTTTTAATGTACATTTTAAAAGCGATGTTACTGTCATTCAGTATGTCTTGGATGTTTTGCTGAGTTTTTAAAAAGTGCAAAAGATTTTAAAAATCTCTTTGATTTTGACTTCTGTAGATTAATTTGATCTCTTGTTAATTGAGAGTTTGAGATGGGAAGACATTCTATACGTTCATGGCTATAAATTTTTTTTACTGAAGACTGGTACTACCAAAAAGAACACTTAAAAGCTTTCTGTTGCAGCTGGTTCTTTGAAGCAATTTCTTTTATTCATTAGCCAGCGATTCTTTTAATTAAAAACAAACAAAATCTAGTTTTGTTTAAAGGGAAAAGGTCTGACTGAGTTATCCTATTTAAGGATGGGATTTCCCATCCTAAGACCTTTCTCAAATCAGTTTATATTATTTGGTGACCAATCCACAAAAGAAAGGAGAACGTGTAGAAACAGTGACTAGTCGTGAAGCCATAGCTGAGTGTGCAGAAGAGAGGAACCCCACAACTGTATCTGGTCTCTGCAGGTAGCACTTGAGCAGGCAATGTGAGTGTTCATGAGATACTGAGTGGGAACCCATCTTCACAATGGTCCACAGAAAAGACAGACTACCATTTTTCTGAAGGCTTAGTCACCTGAGCTTATCTGAGTTGTTTCCTGTTATTAGTTTATGTACTCCCAGGCAGTCAATTCTTACTGCAAAACAGTCCTCCATTGGTGCGTTCGGATGAGTTAAATGCTGTCCACATCCTGCGGTCTAATTGTCATCGGAAGACGTGAAACGATTTTCTGTTGTTTATAGTAACACTTCATTAATAGATTAGAATCTCTTATCCAGATAATTTTTCTGTTACATACTGCAGTGTTCCCTAACCTTTTTTCACATAATGGCACATCTGGAAAGGGGTAGTATTCTGTGTGTACCACGACAGTATGTCATAGTGGGGCAGGCTGAGAATGCTGCCCACTGCCATAGGTGACCAGCCCTGGGATCCTGACTCCCAGCCCTGCTGGCTGCCTCAAGGACTTGCATGCCTGTAACTCATTCTCGGCTCATCCACTGGGAATCTCTGAGAAGCAGATGAACAAAGGAATTGTTTTTCTGATGTTCAAGAATCTTAATCTTAGAAGAGATGTTTTCAAGATGAAACACAGTACCATTGTTTAGAATTAGAATGCAGTTGTATTTGTCTAATTCTGAACAACTCATTGGTTGGCCTTTAAATCCTTACTGACACTAAACACCATGAGAACTTACACACTAGCCAGTTTTTATGCTGCTTTCCTGGAATAGGTCACAGTGAAAGTAACGATCAGTACATTAATCCAGCTGCAGAGCAGGTCAGAGGGAACGCTGCACTAGGCTCAGTTAGGACGAAGGTGCACTTGCTGACGATCGTGTTCCAAGTGCATTTGCAGAAAGAGAAGACCAGTGAGCGTCTCCAGCTCTCCCCTCACGAAGGAAATGCTTGTGAAGATGATTCATAGAGGGACATTCATGGTCTTCACCATCCTCCGCAGGAGCTCTGGAAAGCAAAGCCATCTCCTTGTCCCTCGGTGACAAGGAGGGGATTCTCTGGGGGTGGTAGTAGCTCTTCATTGATTCTGTCATCTCGTCTTTCATTGTCAGGAGGCCTCACGCAAATTAAAGAGTCTGCTGAAATGAAAGTAAATGGTCATCGCTCCAGCAGAGCTAAAAAGAACGGGAATGTTTTCAAGCCAAAAGCAGATTTGCTGACATAGTTGAGCTTGGAGGTGATAAGCCTGCTAGCCTTAGTCTCTCACAGGACGTTCTGTGACACTCTGTGTATTAATCACATGTTATTTCACAGTTACTTTCAAATGGAAACCTGGTTTGATTCCACTGCTCATATGTAACCTTACAAAAATGTCATGTGTGTAACCGTTTGGGATAACTGGCTTTAAACAGCCCTTGAGGGAAAGCAGCATAAAAAAGGAGTCCCTCTCAGGGCGCCTGGGTGGCTCAGTTGGTTGTGTCTGACTCTTGATCTCTGCTCAGGTCTTAATCTCAGAATTGTGAGTTTAAGTCCCGTGTTCAACTTAAAAAAAAAAAAGAGTCCCTTTCCTTTTTTCAAATATATTTATTTTGAAATGAGTAAGTTGAAAGGCTTTTTCTGAATTATTTGTTTAGAGGTTAAGGATTTAGCTCAATCATAAGGGATAGAAGAAAACTGGGAGACAATCTTTAGTATCAATATAGCTCTTTCCTGAGTCTGTGACAGTTTAAAAAATTCCTGTATAAAGGTAATTCAGAACCGAAGTATGTCAGGGACTGTGGCCCATGTTACCCACCAGTATGGTTAAATATTAGATTTTTTTTTTTTTTTTTTGAGAGACATGTAGGGGAGAGGGTGACTCTCAAGCAGACTCCACACCCAGTGTAGAGCCCAGCGCAGGCCTCGATCTCACAACTCTGAGATCATGACCTGAGCCAAAACCAAGAGTCAGGCTGAGGGGCGCCTGGGTAGCGCAGTCGTTAAGCGTCTGCCTTCGGCTCAGGGCATGATCCCGGCATTCCGGGATCGAGCCCCCACATCAGGCTCCTCCGCTGGGAGCCTGCTTCTTCCTCTCCCACTCCCCCTGCTTGTGTTCCCTCTCTCGCTGGCTGTCTCTCTGTCACATAAATAAATAAAATCTTTAAAAAAGAAAAAAAAAAAAAGAGTCAGGCTGAGCCACCCAGGCTCCCCTATATTAGAAAATCTTGAACTGATTTGCAAACTCCTTACTCTATGAATTTAATGAGTCTGAAGATGATGGTAATCTGTGTATCTTCCTGAGAGACATCTTTATTCAAAAGGGAGAAAAGAAGAAAAGCAAATTGAACTGCTTTACCTTACTTTCAAAGAGCTTCATTGACATATAAGACATGGTGAATGTTACAAAAATTAGCATGTCCTTAACCCTAGTTATACCATTTATCTGGTGTTTACTGAGCATATACTCTCTGCTTGGCAACCAACTCTTTTCAGATTTCACATTAAGTCAGAATAATTGCTTTTGAACCTACTAGAAGGTAGGGTCACTTTCTGAAGTAGTTTTATTCGCTGTACTATTTCAGATGGCCAAACAAAATGTTAAATCATAAGGCCCTTAAGATTAATAAACTCACCATCATTGAAACTGAGAAGTAGCCCCTCTATGTTGGATCTGTAAAATACAAAGACAAGGGTACAGATGCATAAGGAAGGCTGGAGCAAGAGCTCGTAAACAGGAAGAATTAGTTTAAAGAAACAACCTAACTTGGTTCAAAGAAACAAAGTTAGAAATAGCATCTGCTTTAAAAAAAAAAAAAAAAAGTGATTGTGGTATTTAAAACCAAGCTGACCTCTTCGCTAGTTTGAAATTTTTGCAGAACAAAATAGTTTTTCATATGCTGTTGCATGTAGAAGAACTTCTTTTGTCTCTAAAGTGAGTCATGCAGGAAGCAGATGGGGAGAAGAGAGCGCTGTTCCTGTAGAGAACAGAAAGAAGCATGTGAGCTTTCTCTGAGTCTAGGGATTTTAGGAAAAAAACTTCGGTGGAGAAAAAAGCATTGGGTCTCAGGAGACTTGCAAAGCCATGGCACAAAAATGTTGACCTAAGAACCCCAGGAAGAAATGAAATGGCATGACATGTTTACGGGGTCTGCCACGTTCTAGAGGGCCCACACCACGTGTTGTCTGAAGCAGGGCCCATGTTTTTCTTGTGTCTCTGCCTTTGCCCCCTACCTTTACGTATGGTAGGTGCTGAGTTAGCATTAATGAGACATATGGAAATGGATACCTAGAGAGAAGCTTTGGTTTTATTTATTTATTTATTTATTTATTTATTTATTTAAGATTTTATTTATTAGCGTGTGCATGGACGTGCACACATGCGACAAAGGGGGAGGGAGATGGGGAGACTCTCAAGCAGACTCTGCACTAAGCGCAGAGTCCGTCCGGGCCCCAGTCCCACGTTCCCTGAGAACACGACCCGAGCCGAAACCAAGAGTTGGAGACTCGACCCACTGAGCTACCCAGGCACCCCAGGAGAGAGGCTTTAATTTTAGGAAACTGTTTCTGTTACGACTTGCTCAGTTGCTCTCCTTGTGTCCTATAGGAACACAAAGTGCTGCTGACGGGGACCCCACTACAGAACACTGTGGAAGAGCTCTTCAGCTTGCTTCATTTCTTGGAACCAAGTCGCTTCCCTTCAGAAACCACCTTTATGCAAGAATTTGGTGATCTGAAAACAGAAGAACAGGTACTTATCACGTCTACTCTGTACTTTAGTCATGTAATTGAAGATTAACCCATGAAATGGCGCAAAGCATTGCTATTTCGCTATTTAAAAATGTAAATTATATCTTTTTTCTCGCGTAGTACTTAAGTGAGCTTTTTATCTCCTTTCCTTGGTCATTCTGAGTCTTCATTATGGAAGTTTTCTTGTTTTTTTGGTCTGTTTGCCCTCATGAAGGCTGTTGAGATTTGTTGGGAGAGGTTACTTAACCTGTTTGTGTAATTTTCAGAGACTGCTGTGCTGTTCAGGTCGATGATTTTGCTTTGTCTACCTTTTTTTTTTTTTTTTTTAAGATTTTATTTATTAGAGGAGAGGGAGAAGCAGGCTCCCCGCTGAGCAGGAAGCCTGATTCGGGGCTCGATCCCAGGACCCTGGGATCATGACCTGACCCGAAGGCAGACGCCAAGCCGGCTGAGCCACCCAGGCGTCCCTGCTGTGTATACTTCTAAGCACAGTGTCAGAAGCCATGGGAACTTGTAGTTATTTGCCACCTAGAGTTTTGGGATTCTAGTCTTATTTTTTAGCTATGTATACTTGGTCACATTGCTTACTTTTCTGAGTCTGCATACTTTCATTTAAACTACTGCACAGGATTTCTGTGAGAAATAAATGAGGTATTGTGTGCGAAAAGCAGTTGATTATTGAATACCAAGAGTTATGTGGGTATTTATTATTATACTGTTTTTGAAACAGATATGGAGCTATGCTTGCAGTCTTGGTCGTTATGTCCGCCCCTCCACACTTTACTGTCTAACCTCTTAGTTTAGTTCAGAGTGAAGTCTGTTTTGTTTTGGTTTTTGCTTTCTTAAGATAACAGCTATCTTGTGTGCTGTATATCCTATTGCCAGTCAACAGAAACGAGAACCAGAGAGTGACGTCTCTGCTTGCTTGTTGCTGCAGGGAGTAGGTAACTCCTGGCCTACTCATTCTATTAGCTCTTTCCAGAAGGGAAGGGAACTGAAGCATAGCTCTCCCGTGACATCACCTCTTCCCTCTTCCTCATCATCCCTGTGGCTTAAGACAAACAGAAGGGAAAGCTGAAAAAATAAGTTGGGTTCTTTTCTGCTGTGTGCTTGTCAGGCCTTCTGGCTGTTCGGGCTCCTGGGCAGCTGAAATAGGCCATTTAATGCAGACTCATTCAACCTTCATGCACTTCTGTCATGAAAGCTGAGAGGTCAGTGCCTTCATACCCTACTGGGCTTTGACAAATGAAAACCAATGGTAAATGAATACGATAATCCTGATTTTTCACGTTAGAATATGTTTTAATGTGCAAGCGAATCACGATACCAGTATTTATTTAAGGTCCTTTTTTAGGTGCAAAAACTCCAGGCGATTCTAAAGCCAATGATGTTGCGACGTCTCAAGGAGGATGTGGAAAAGAACTTGGCCCCCAAAGAAGAAACTATTATTGAAGTTGAGCTAACAAACATTCAGAAGAAATATTACCGAGCCATCCTTGAGAAGAATTTCACATTTCTCTCCAAAGGTGGTGGTCAAGCTAACGTACCTAACCTTTTAAACACTATGATGGAATTACGGAAGTGCTGCAATCATCCATACCTTATTAACGGTAAGCCTGTGCACCAGTCAGCATGTTTAAATGACTCCAGAAGTTCTTTTCTCCCTCCCGACGGAGGATTTGGTGGTTTGTGGTCATTACTGGGTCCTGTCATCCTAACATGGGTTTCGCCAGCTTGCTGTTCTTCGTGACGCCTCCATCTGTGCTGGCTGCAGGCGAGCGACATTGCCCCTGCTGATCCCTGCCACCAGATCTCAGCTCGCCGTTCTCATACTGCCCTGCCTCTGTTTTCCACCCCTCAGAAGGAGGTGTTGGTGCTCATGCCTAAAAATCATCAAAAGTGCTAACAGTTAAAGAGAGATTAGCTTCAATTGAGACTTTCTTGCTGTGTGTGTGTGTGTGTGTGTGTGTGTGTGTGTAAATCAGAGAAGTTAAAGAGGAACTGGTGAGAGAAGGCAGCTGGCAGCTGTCTGGAGACTTTGGTAAGAGAATTTCAGTCTAGAGACCTCCAGGACCTATTCCCTAAGAAGGGGAGATCATTTTAAAACTTTGATAACAGTTTGTTTCTGTTACTGTTATGGTCTTCCTGTTTTCTTAACTAAATTGACAGTGTCATGTAACTGATTTGAGTAAAAACCTGTATTATGTACTTCCGAAAATCATTAAATTGATAAGTATCACGTGCCTGGGCTGTGTGGGACACTCTGGAGGGTACGGGAGCCTTCAGGCTTGTCAGGGCTGGAGACAAGAGAAGCCACAGAGAGAGCGATGGCATTGAGACAGGCATACGGGGGTAGGACGGAGTTTGCCAGTCAGGGTCAGAAAAAGGAAGGGCATTTAGGCTGATGTCATAACATGAGCAAAGACAGAGAGACAGGAAAACAAAGGGGAACTTACCCAAAGTGTAAAGTCCTTGTCAGAAACAGTGGGGCAGTGAACGTCAGGCACATACTAGGACCTTGCTGTGGGAAGCCTTAAAGGCCAGGCCATGGGATTTTTGGATTTCGTCTGCAGACAGTGGAGAACCATGGCTAGTGTTTGAGCTGAGAAATGATTCGGGATGATTGATCTGGCAACATCGTATAAAACAGATGGGAGGAAGCAGGAAAGACATATAAGCAGAAAGTCCTGCTTGGATGCTCTTGCTGCCTGCTGTCCTGGCCAGAGTTCATATGGGTAAAAGAAAGGTGATGGCTGGCCAAGTTGGGGTGTTTGTGCACTATATTTAATGGGCCAGCAATGCAGTTAGGTTTCTTTCCAGGGGAGTAGGAACAAAGCTTGGTGTTGTCTTTATCACAACCCACGAAGTTCAAGGGCAGCTAATTTAAAGAATTCCTGATTCCTGCCCCCACCCACCCCCCCCCCCCCCCCCGTTCCTGACTGACACACCTCTCAGCTACCTCAGACCCACAAGTTCCTATTATTAGATGACAGAGGGGTCCACACCTGTAAGACCGCCTCATTGTAGCCCCTGAGATCATTGCTGTGGCACGACATCGATGAGTTTCCTTCTACAACTTCGTGCTTTTTAGCTTTGTCTTCCAAAGAGGGTATTGTGCATGATGATTATAAGTTTACTGCGGCCAGCCTACTAATCACCATGGGTTGAAGAGCCTGTAAGGCCATACGGGGAGTGTCAACCAGCCTGTTCTGGAGTTGGGGAGCTGGAGTTGGGGCTTAGGGTGACTGGTGGTATGAGTAAAGTGCAGGTGCTTGTGTGACACACGCACGCTCTTGCATTTAATATCTGCTCAAAAGAAAGTGAGGAGTAGTAGCCTCCAAGGGGGAAGCGAGGGCAGTCACAAAAGAGCTGAAATGCTGCCAGCAGGATGCGTGCGAGAGGGTTTTCCTCAGGGGTGGCTGTCACATACCCGCTTGCAGCTCCGTCAGGTTTGCCTTGTCTGCTTACGTGCCAGTGACATGCACTGAACATTTCGAGGGAGGAGTCGTGTGTCCCGTCGCGTCCCCCCCCCCCCCCCCCCCCCCCGCCACCCCCAACACAGCTGGTGGGTCCCTTCCTTGGCTGATCGCTCTTCAGGGTCATCTTCTATACTTCATGGTTCACCAGGAGTCTCTCGGGACTTGTAAGAGTTGGGTCTGTGGCATTGTCCTAATTGCGCACACCTTGGGGTCGGCGTTTCTGTCCCTGCAGTTCATGAGGTATCTGTTAAGCAGGTGTCTTTATATGCCTTCATGTTGAGAAGTTGTAGTTAAAAAAGATACCTGCACACACACCCCCACATGCACATTAGGCATTAGAACTGCCCATCACTCAGTGTGGATGTTGGGCCTCCCGGAGGTTGCTCCACGGCCGCACCGCGCATTCTCATCCACAGTCTGAGCAGAAAGCATACTGAAGTGCTGCTAACCCTGCACACGTGCATGGAGCTGATGCAAGGACGTGTTCAGTGTGGCCATTTAAACTGACATTTGTATGGGTGGTGGCAAAGCCAAGCAGCCCTGGTCAAGCTAAAGTTCAATTCAGGAAAACATGACGCTTCTGTAACTGTGCAAAGTAGAAGCAACTGTACGTGTAAGTTGGTAACATACAGTAATAGAAGCAAAGCAGAAGGAAGAAAATTAGGAATGACGGTGGAACACAAGCCAAGTAATACTTTAAATGTGGGTTAATGCCTTAAGGGCTTAGCACAGTGTTTGGGGTGCGCTGTGAGCACTTGGTAAGTGTTGCTTTACTCTCTCCGATAAGCGGGTAAGTGGGGAATGTAAATGCAGTTCCTGTTACTGGCCCAAGCTTCAATAGAATGGGATGTCCAGTGTTAGGTTCCCTGTGTGAGAGTACAAATGATGTTGAAAACTTGGTCAGGGTCCCCTAATGGTTATGAGTGACCCAGGAGACATTTGTTGTCATTGTTGGGGGTCGGAGGAGTGTAGAGAAAAGTGGGCAGAAAGAAAATCAGCCGAAGCTTACATGATGGAATGAATTTCAGATACAAAACTAACTTTTTTTCTGGTAATCTGCAAAAGAAAATAATTTCTTGTTTGTGGCTGGATGACATTGGCTAGATAATAACTTCTCGTTATAGCTAGCTAACATTGCAGTTCCTGTCCTCACAGTGACCATCTGTTTAAGGGAGAAGACTTCCACGCTCGTTTCAAGTTATCTTTGACACCACACACACACATTTTGAAATGGAGCATGAACAGTAATTAGGGCAGTGTCAACAAAGTATTTTGGCTTATCATAACCTATTTCCAGTTAATTTTCAGACTGATATTTACAAATCTAACATCAAGGTAAATAATTGGTAAACTTGGACACTTTGGCTGTGACATCAGAAGGCAGAAATTGCTTTCCTCCAGCACCTTCCCTGAACTTCTTTCCTTCAATCTGGCCATAATAAGTATAGTGCTAGAAGAATCATATAGGAAATATGTTTGCTGATTTTTTTTAAAACTGGCTGCCACTTTAAGAACCTTGAATTTGTAACAGAGCTGGATTGATTAATTCAGCAGTAGCTTTTGTCAGGTAAGAACAAATGTGTTTTAATTTGGACGATTCTTTATACGATGAGAAATTATTAGTAGCAATCAAAAAGCAAAGTTACTTTCCTCATCTCTGAATAAATTTAAAATGAAAAAATTTCTCTGCTAATTTGAGAAATTATTTGTGTTTTCAGTTTTTTGCTGAAATTATTCAAACGTTGGATATTTATCTTGTCAAAATCATTATTTCATTTTTGAAGACCATTCATTGGCCCTTAGCTTGTTTTAAACTAATATACTGTATTTTGATTCTGAGTTATAATTTTCATATAGACAAAAAATACCCAAATATCAGGAGTAAAATCTATTTCTGAATTGTAAAAAAACTTTTACTATATCGCACAAGAACAAACTTTTTAAGAAGACCTAATGTAATACATAGACTTAAGTCTGTTTCCTCTATTTCCTGAGGGCCTTCTTGTCCTGAATCCAGAACCTAGATGTCTAAATTTCATGTTTTGAAAAATATTATTTGGGTTTATTCAAGAACATTCTTTATTCAAGAACATTCCTGCTAATGCTCTTCAACAGCATTTTGTTTTTCCCTTTTCCTGGTTAAAACCTTTCCCCTTTTTCCCACTTAGAGAAGAGTCCTGAGCATTAGCCTCTTACTCCTGTGGAAAAGGTAGTGAGGGACTAGCGATTCTGTCCCAGCTGGCATTTAGGGCCGGGCCCCCTTCCTCACAAGTAACAGTGTGCTTTGCAGAGGCCATAGTGCCTGGGTGAGGACATTAAGTGACTTTAATCCTTTGTCAGTAAGATTCTTTGCTGATTAATAATTAACAAGCCGTATTTCTGCATATGTGACCATGCCATAACTTAATTTGCACAGGTGCCCTTCGAGTGGAAATAGGACAGCACTTTTCTTGCTTCCGCCGCTGCTTGTGGAAGTTCTGTCCTAGAGGCTTTGGGGTCTAACTCACCTACCCTTTAAGGCCCCTTTGAGATTTATGCATACTCATCCCGTTTATTGTTAGTTCACACACTTGTTTGAAACCGTTGGTAAGAAGAATAGTTTACACTTTCTGGCACAGCTGAAAGCTGGGAACCAATCCCATTAGGTGGATTTGTTTGTTTGTATTTTCTCAAGAATAGGTGACCCTACCCCCCATCCTTAGGGAGAGGCGCTGAGCATAGCAGCTCTGGCCTGATTAACTCCGAAGATGGGAGGAGGCCAGACTGGTGTCGGCTAATTCTAGCTAAGCCACCTAAGCAGTTGAAGGGAGCTTAGCCTGTGTGTGTTTGGAGGTTGCCGGGGAGGGGGGCGGGGGTGTAAGCACTTCTTTCCTGACGTCATTCTCTTGAGGCTTCTCTGATGCACCCGAGTCTTTGAGCAAGCGGAAATCTGCGCGAGACTAGGAGAAAAAGAGGCCTGGGCGTAGAAGCCTTTTGTGAGATAAGGTGGTTTGCTGCTGTTTTTTAAATGCTTGAAAAGCTTTGGCTACTTCAAGATAGAGTTGTTGTACCTCATGAAGCTATTAGTTGAGAATGATTATTGGAGGGAGACAGAGATTGCAACAGAAGATGTCGTTCAGAACCCCTAAAAATCCCTAAAAATTATCCAGAGAAAAGAATTCCCTTTTGTTGCCCTCCTTTGGGCTGTATTTACATGCAGTTATCTACGAAAACTACTGCCCTGACACTGTGGTTATTAGAACTCTATTCCCTTGTTTCTTAGCTTCAGAACAGATTTTGTTGTTTGTGTTTATATTCAGCTAGTAAACAGTTCTTCATTTCTTTAGCAATTTAGGTTCCAAATTTTCTGTAGGTATCTGGCCCTTGGCTTGTTTCTGCCACTTCTGGCTTGACAGTCTGTTGTTGAAATTCAGTTTCTACAGACAGCAAACATTTGTTTGTTGGAAAATGTGGTTTTTTTCCCCCCAAATGTTTAAATGTGTTGTGCTTAAAACTTTGATCCCTTTTATACTTCCATGGTTTTGTGTTAGACCTGACTTTCCGGAAGTGGACGGATTCATATTCATAAACATGAATGTGGCGCTCTGGTTCCTGTAGTTAGCGGTGGATTTTGAAAGCAAGTTCATTGTTTGTAGTAATAAAAACCTTTTACAGTATTCACGTTATGCTGTCCAATCTCTGCAGGTGCTGAAGAGAAAATTTTGGAAGAGTTTAAAGAAACACACAATGCAGACTCTCCAGATTTCCAGCTCCAGGCGATGATCCAGGCTGCTGGCAAGCTCGTGCTGATTGACAAGCTGCTGCCAAAACTGAAGGCTGGTGGCCACAGGGTGCTTATCTTTTCCCAGATGGTGCGCTGCTTGGACATACTGGAAGACTACCTCATTCAAAGACGGTGAGGCCACTGCGCCGTAAGAGTAAAAAGGAAATAAAAAATGACCTTTCAGAGGGCTCCAAGTGGCTCACCTCAAAGTGACATTCATAATAGAGGGGAAGGAGTGGGGGAAATGTGTCACATCTTTCTTTAAAAACTACTGACGTATGCGGCCGTTACTCCATGTGGTAACTGCAGTAGGACTCCGTGTACTTTCGATGGCGATTTCATTTCCCATTTCTTTCATTTGACTGGGGGAGATGGGTCTTACCTAAAATCAAAATTGTTTATTTGACTGTTAGAGGTGTCAGCTTTTTTAAAAAGTCTTGTTATTTTATATTAGCTAGGAAGTAAAATAAAATTTAGTTTTTGAGCATTTCACCAGTTACATCCCAAACTGCAATAAAACCTGTTTGCTCTGAAGTGATTTCTGATAAATAATATTACTCAGGTAATATATATCTCGTGCTGTAGTACTTGCTTTACAAAAAGAACCAAGCGTGCCGTAGCCACGGGGCAGGCCTCCCTGTTAACCCTGCCGTTTTCTAGGTACCCGTACGAAAGGATCGACGGCAGAGTGAGAGGGAATCTCCGCCAGGCAGCTATCGACAGATTCTCCAAACCTGATTCTGACCGGTTTGTTTTCCTCCTGTGTACAAGGGCGGGAGGTTTAGGCATTAATCTTACTGCTGCTGATACCTGCATCATCTTCGATTCCGACTGGAATCCCCAAAACGATCTCCAGGTAAACACACAAGAAAATCGCCCCGATGCTTTTTTTTTTTTTTTTTTTTTTTTTAATTTTCCCCTTCTTGATGAAGAATCCCCAGTCAAACCAGTAAATTAAAGTTGTGTTTTTTTTTTTTTTTTTTTTTTTAAGTCATTCCACTATGATGAAGAATCCCCAGTCAAACCAGTAAATTAAAGTTGTGTCGTCACTCAGGCGGTGTCCCCTGATCGGGCAAATGGACCAAGTTAGTAACCAATGTACTAATAATGTCAAGGTCATTTCTTAGTATGTTAACTTCTGTACTGCACCTCTACATATTGGAACTGGCACGTGAGTCTTTTCTTCTTTGGTAGCCATTCATTTCCTTTTTCTTCCAGGCTCAGGCTCGCTGTCATAGAATAGGACAGAGCAAATCTGTGAAAATCTACAGGCTGATTACGAGGAATTCTTACGAGAGGGAAATGTTCGACAAGGCGAGTTTGAAGCTCGGCCTGGATAAAGCTGTGTTGCAGTCCATGAGTGGGAGAGAAAGCGCTACCAATGGGGTAATCCACACTCGCCCAGCCTGCCTTTGTTCTGGCTCCGTAACGCGACTTAGCTAACAGGAAGAAATTACCCAGCATCGAATCACGTCTCACCCTCACTGTTTTCAGCCTATTTTGTCACATTGTCTCTTTTATGAGTCCAGTTTATCCTCCTTGAGGGGCGCCTGGGTGGCTCAGTCGATTAAGTGTCTGCCTTTGGCTCCACTTGGGATCGAGCCCCGCGTCGGGATCCCTGCTCAGCGGGGGAGTCTGCTTCTCCCTCTCATTCTCCCTCTGTGCTTGCTCGCTCTCTCTCAAATAAATAAATAAAATCTTTAAAAAAAAATCCTCTTTGAGTACAGTGAAGCATTTGTATCGTCTACAAACATTTCAATTCTAAATGATTTTTAAATATCTCACTAAAACAGGTACAACAACTTTCCAAGAAAGAAATAGAGGATCTGCTACGAAAAGGGGCCTACGGTGCACTCATGGATGAGGAAGATGAAGGGTCTAAGTTCTGCGAAGAAGACATCGATCAGATTCTCCTGCGGCGAACCCACACTATCACCATTGAGTCTGAAGGGAAAGGTTCCACATTTGCTAAGGTGCGAATTGATCTGAAGAGGCAGGTTTTCTATAGATGTGCAGTAGAGTTCGCTTAAAGCAGGACCTTATAAAGTGCCCACAATGTGCATACGTAACGTTGGTTTTGCAATTGAGAATTAAGAAAGTAATTATGACCTCCCTGTGGAGCCCCTAATGCATAGAAGATTCTTTGTGTGTGTTTTGGATTCCCTTCTCTGTGTGTGGCCCTGGTAGTCACCCTCACCTTGGCCTCCTATCTGCTTCCCGTGTCCTTGACCCCACCCTCCCCACTTCCGGAGCTCCTGCTCTGACATCATCTTGCTTCCTGAGATTGTGATTCCTGACCGAGCCTGTAAGAACAGTTGAGTCACTCCTATCTTAAAAAAGCCTCTCATCTGTTTTGCCCTCCAGCTACAACTCCGTAACCCTTCTTTCACAGCTGAAATCCACCGGAGTGTTGTTTGTACCAGCTGTCCCCACCGCCTCCTTTTCTGCTTAGTTTTCAGCTTCCAGCCTGCACCCCTCCCCCCACCCCTCCAGGAGACCAGATCTGATGAAGGTCACCATGGAGCCTTCCTTCCCACCGCTTGACTGAGAGTGCCTTCTGAGGCTTCCCCTGCAAGTGGTTCCACCCATCCACACCCAGGCCCACATTACACCTTTATTTTTAACAGCTTTATTGAAATGTTATTTACTTACCATAAAATGCACCAATTTTGAGTGTACAGTTCAATGTCTTTACCGTATTTGCAGACGTGTGCTGCCATCACCGCATCTAAGTTCAGAGCATTTCCATCATCCCAGAACCTCTTGCCCCTTAGCAGTCAGCCTCTCCCTCTCCCCCTCCCCTGCCCCTCCCCTGCCAAGTCCTTGGCAGCCACTAATCTACTTCCGTCTCTAGATTTGTCTACTCTGGACATGTCATAAAATGGAATCATACACCATGTGGTCTTTTGTTTCTGGCTTCCTTCACTTAGCATAGTGGTTTTGAGATTCATCGGCGTCGTAGCGTGTGTCCGCAGTCCCTTCCCCTTTTTTGCCGAACGTTGTTCCTATTATACAGGTGTACCTCTTTTAGCAGTTGATAATGGGCATCGGGGTTGTTTGTCCATTCACTAGTTGATAATGAAATTTGGGTTGTCTCCACTTTGGAGTTATTATGAATGTTGTTACAGACATTTATGGACAGGTTTTTATGTGGCCATATCTTTTCCTTTCTCTTATGTATGTACCATAAATAGAATTGCTGGGTCATATGTTAACCCCGTGTTTAACCCTTTGAGGAACTGACAGACTGCTGTCTAGTGACCGTACCATTTTTTTCTTCACACCAGCAGTGACTTTGAGGGCTCCATTTCTCCATATCCTCACCAACACTTTTTATTTTCTGACTTCTTGATTGCAGCCATATCCGTGATGTGAAGTAATAGCCCACTCTGGTTTGAGCTGCAGTTTCTGGCGCTGCTGAGAATCTTTTCATGTGCTTCTTGGCCAATAAGTGTGTCATTTTGGGGAAAATGTCTGTTCACTTCTTTTTGTTCATCTTTTGAGTTACTTGGCTTTTATTATTGAATATTAAGAATTCTTTATATATTCTGGATAAAAGTTTCTCATTAGATAAAACGATTTGCAAGTATTTTCTCCTAGTCTTTTTTTTTTTTTTAATTAACATATAATGTAGTATTTGTTTCAGGGGTACGGGTCTGTGATTCATCAATCTTAACACAATACACCACACTTACCACAACACATACACTCTCCAGTGTCCATCACCCAGCCACCCCATCCCTCCCAGCCCCCTCCACTCCAGCAACCCTCAGTTTGTTTCCTGAGATTAAGAGTCTCTTATGGTTTGTCTCTCTCCTAGTCTTTTGTTAGTGGTGTTTAATTTCAGTGAAGTCCTGGGCGCCTGGGTGGCTCAGTTGGTTAAGCATCTGCCTTTGGCTCAGGTCACAATCTCAGGGTCCTGGGATTGAGTCCTGTGTCTGGGCTCCCTGCTCAGCGGGGAGTCTGCTTCTCCTCTGCCTCTGCCTGCCGCTCCCCCTGCTTGTGCACGTGCGCTCTCTCTCTCTCGCTCTAATAAATAAATAAAAACTTTATAAAAAATTTTCAGTAAAGTCCAGTTTACCCATTTTTTTCCTTTTATTGTTCATGATTTTGATATGTTGTCTAACCTAAGGTCGCAAAAATTTGCTCCTGTTTTCTTCTATGAGTTTTATAGTTTTCACTCTTACATTTAGGTCTGTGATCCCTTTTGAGTGAATTTTTGTGTGAGGTATGAGATAGGGCTCTGTCTTCTTCCCTTTGCTTGTAGACATCCAGGTGTCCCAGCTACTCAGTCTTGGGAGGCTCCCTCCTCTGGGCTCTGTGCCCCAGCACCTTCTCTCTCACATCTCTCAGCCCCTTTCCAGGTTCTGTTCTCTGTCCTCACAGGCACTTCACATCCAGTGTGTGGAAAGCCACACTCCTCATCCTGTCCCTCCACTCTCTGTGTGCACACACTCACATCCCCGGTTTTTCACCTGACTAATGCTGGGCAGACGCCAGAGTTGGCTGCTGAGGTTTTTTCTTGGCTTCCCTCTCCTCCACCTCCTCTATGCTTCACATCCACCTAGATTCTAGCTCCTTCCATTTTACTTTTTAAAGAATGTATTTCTAGACTGCTTTTCTCCACTTCTGCTGGAGCCGTTGTCAGTCTTTGCAGCTTGCTCTCTCAACCACTGCAGTAGCCTGTTCCACCCTCCCACGTCCCAGGACATCAGTGTGATGTCTCTAACAGGTGGCTTTGGATAGGAGTGTGTCCATCTTGAGATTATTTCCATTTTGAAAGAGTTCATAGCTACCTCAGGATAGAGTTCCGACCCTATTAACAGGACGTGCAAGGCCCTGCGTGACCTGGTTTCTGCCTGCCTCACCAGCTTGACCTTTAGCTGCTCTCCCCTGACTATGCTTATCACCAGTCACATGACACAATTGCCTTTCCTCTCTTCTGAGCCTTTGCACATGCTCTGCCGTGAACATGTCCACATACTTTCCTGTTCTCGGAGTTTTTAACAGTCCGGGCCAGGCATTATATTCTGGGGAGCCTATTCTTTCTTCCCAGCAATGCCCTTCCTGCAGCCCCTCATGAACCTGGCTAGGTCCCTCCTCTGTGGATCGGCTGTACCTGTATGTACCATTGTCACCGTCGTTGATTACACTGTACTGTCATCCTTTGCTTCCTGATCTGTTTAAGCCCCTGGACAGAGAGCTGCCTGAGGGATGGTCTTTCATCCCAGCCCACCGACTGCAGCATCTGGCACATGGTGCAAGAATGCATACATGTTTGGCTGAATGAGTAAATGAAAGCTGCTTTGCATTCTGCCTCTGAGAAAAGCATCTCAAAGTAATGCATATTTTTTTTCCCCTTTAGGCCAGTTTTGTTGCATCTGGAAATAGGACAGATATTTCCTTGGATGATCCAAATTTCTGGCAAAAGTGGGCTAAGAAGGCTGAATTGGATATTGATGCCTTAAATGGGAGGGTGAGTGAGAGGTCCCATTCAAACCCTATTTAATCTAACCCAAGGGATGCTGTTTTAGAAGTTTCAGATTTATCCGCTGTCTGTTCTAGAACAACCTGGTGATTGACACTCCGAGAGTGAGGAAGCAAACCAGGCTGTACAGTGCAGTGAAAGAAGACGAGCTGATGGAATTTTCAGACTTGGAGAGTGATTCTGAAGAGAAGCCTTGCACAAAGCCACGGCGGCCCCAGGACAGGTCGCAGGGCTACGCACGGAGTGAGTGCTTCAGAGTTGAGAAGAATCTGCTCGTCTATGGGTGAGTCAGACTCGTGGGAAAAACAGAATTTTACTTTAAATACAGAGTTGTAATGAGCGTAGAAAAGTGCACCTGTGTTTGGATGCCCACGACCCCCCTGGTGCAGTCAGGCACTTGATGTGCAGCGAGTGTGCCAGGACCCAGGGTTGTTTGGTTCACGTGCTCACAGTTGTCCATGTCCTCATGGATTTGAAGGAGCACAAGGTTGTCCCTTAAGCAATTATATCAGATCCAAATTTACCTCTTGGTGACTAATAACTCAGAACGAAGTCTCAAAGTTACAAAATCTTTTCCTACTTTAACTTCGCATAAAATTTTTGACTATGGTAGTCTTCCAGTATTTTTCTGCTCTAAAAACTTGTTAAAGGCAATCATCTCAGTTTTAAAGCTCTTCCAGCTCATCTGGAACATAAACGGGTGGTTATTTCAACTCTGAATGTGTCGTACTTTTCCTACCGGACAGCGTGTCTCTGAGCGGCGGGAGCCACATCTGATTCATCTCTGAATCTGTGTGGAACGCCACACAGTGCTCTGAGTGATGGCGGGGTGCTCGCTAAATATCTGAATCTGCAAATAAGAATTCCCTGGCATTTTATGGAACTGTAGTCAAGTTCCATTCAAATAAAAAAAAAACTACCAGCAAAATGATATTTCTATAGGTCTGATGATATCCTGCTTTTGATGATTTTTTTCCAGTGGGTTATCATGAGTTTCAGAGTAAATACACACCTTCTGTTAACATGGCACACAGGGCTCTGACCTGGCTCTTGTCTGTCTTGTCAGTCCTTTCCCTGGGTAGCCCGGGCTTCTGTTGGGACAGAGTGCACCGTCTCCCTCAGAGTGCCGTGCTCAGTCTCGTGCCGCATCTCTGTCTTTCTACACGTTCTTCCACTGCCCAGAGCAGCACGCCACACACCCAGCCTGCAGACTTGATCTGCCCGGCAGCTCGTGTTGTTGACATCCAGCACAGGCACCCCCTCGGCACTCTGCACCAGAGTCTGGCTCGCACGTTCCATCACACTCATCACATTGGTTCATGACTCCGAGGAGCAGGCCTCTGCTGCTGGAGCCCCACTTAGAGCTCCCTGAAGCCCAGGACTCTTTTCTCTGTCTTCAGGGAAGAGTCCAATGCCAGCAGACCCACAGTGAGTGCCAAATCAGTGATTTCTTATGGAATAAATGAAGTCCATCTGAAGCCCGTGCTGTATCTCAGCTCATTACCTGCAGCAAGCTAGACATTCTTTCCTGTCTGTTCCTGTGTCTGGACAGACCCCTGAGCCCTCTGCTACTTGCCCCTGCTTGGGTGTTTCAACCTAATGATCGAAGTTGAGAATCGTGCTGGTGACTTTAGAAATGGAACATCTTAATAACTCCCAAAGCTAAGAAGTATGCGTAGAGTGCCGTGTCTTCGAGGAAAGGCCTTCCCTGCTCCCCTAGGCATCACTATGTAGGAAACACTTATCAGAGGCTGGGCACTGTGCCAGGATACTCAGACATGGCCCCTGCCTCAAGGCAGGTGGACAAGCAGAAATGGCAGGAAACTATGGTGGTGGTGTAGCCAGGAAGACTGTGCAGATGGAGTGTAGAAGCGTGTCTCTCTTGTGTAAGACAGCTCCGTATCATCTCCCCACTTCTGAGGCTGGGGAAGTACAAGAAGGGACTCCACAGACAGCCACATGACTCGATGGGTGGACATCATGGCTTAGCCTGGGTAGGAGAGAGAGTTGGGTACTGGGCAGGGAGAGAGTTCATGCAGAGGGAGCAGTGTGTTCCAAGGCCTGGAGGTGAGGACTGGCCCTGCAGTTTGAGGAGCTGAGAGTTCATAGAAGCCAGAGAGGACCAGGCCAGGACGCACGTCCGGGCCTGCTGGGGTGGGCCCTGTGCCTCTCACAGCCAAGGCCTCCCTGCTGTGCACAGTCCTCGGTCCCTAAAGAAGGCAGGGGAGGAGCTGGCTTCTGTCCTGACCTGCGGCCTTGAGGGAGACCCGGCGCAGATAGCATCTGCCCATCTGTTGTATGCTCCCACACCACACCACAACACCCGGACCAAAGAGCACAGCGCTGTGTCTCTCCGGGATTATAACCCCGAGTAGACTATTCAGGGTCAGCGGTGTGCTACTTCCTCCCGTGTACAGTTCTTCCTCCCACCCAGTTAACACGAGGGCCTGAGTTCGTGAAGCACGCTGCCTGTGAATGCTCTCGTACCTGGGAGTTAGCACTCCCTGTTTCAAAAGCAAGCTCACACCTGTCCACAGTCTTTCATTGGTTGTCACGGCATCCCTTTGCGGTACATTGAGATACGACCATTCCTCCTCAGCATAGGTTTGGGAGCAGCGACACCCACCTCAGGTCACCGTGCATCTCAGATAGCTGGTCACCATTGAAACGTGCCAGCCGTGACAGAGTGAGACAGAGCCTAAGGTGTCCAGGTCCCCGCGCACTTTCCTGTCCCCAGAGTTGCAGCCACTGCCGGATCTGACTGAAAAAGCCTGTGTCAGGCCCATGGGCGTTACCTCAGTGACGGTTCAACTCAGGGCCCGCTCTGTAATGCGTGTTCTTGACTCTTGTGCCCCAAAGAGCTTTCCTGTCCCCTGGTGTAAATATTGCTCGTTCTGATCCAAGGTTTCCTAACACTGCCACCTGACTGTGAAAGGAAAGCCCCAAATCTAAACTGAAAGGCACCATCTACATGCTGAATATTTGCTTTGCAGCTGGGGACGGTGGACAGATATCCTTTCCCACGGACGCTACAAGCGCCAGCTCACCGAGCAAGACGTAGAAACCATCTGCAGAACCATCCTTGTGTACTGTCTCAATCATTACAAGGGCGATGAGAATATCAAAAGCTTCATCTGGGACTTGATCACACCCACGGCGGACGGCCAGACGCGAGCCTTGGTCAATCACTCTGGTAGGTCCGCTTCATGCTGTCGGTATTGCAGGCTCGCAGAGAGCCTCCCGGGACCCTTGTGACGCGACCTAGACCCCCTGTCTCCCTGCCACGTACGTCAGAATGTCTGAGTCCGACATTGTCATTGGGGTTATAAAAGCTTCTATTATTATTATTACTACTCCGATTCTAGGCTTATCAGCCCCAGTGCCAAGGGGAAGGAAAGGAAAGAAGGTGAAAGCCCAGAGCACACATCCAGTGGTGCAGGACGCCGACTGGCTGGCGGGCTGCAACCCGGACGCCTTGTTCCAGGAGGACAGCTACAAGAAGCACCTGAAACACCACTGTAACAAGTACGTTTTCAAAGCGCCTGTACGAGTGACCGTTAGACTGGGCTTCCTGTTACGTGCAGCTCTACTGTTTTCTGGCTCCATGGTGCTGGCTCACAGGCCACTCATACACACCTGTAGATGACGGATTCTTTCGTCTTTTTTTTTTTTTTTTTAATTGTACTAGGCACATAACACAGTCTTTCCATTTTAACCATTTGTTAGGTATACAACTCATTGGTATTGATTACATTCAAAATGCTGTGTATACCACTATCTATACCCCAAACCTTTTCAGTGACCCCAGTGTAAGCTCTGCACCTCCTCCCTCCCTGCCCCAAGTCCCTGGCAGACACCATTCTACTTTCTGTCTCTACGAATTTGCCTCTTCTAGGTGTGTCCTCAATGGGATCATAGAATGTTTGTCTGTCTGTGATGTCTGGCTTACTTCACCTAGCAGAATGTTGTCAGGGTTTATCCGTTTTGTGGCTTGTGCCAGAATGTCATTCCTTTTCGAGGCCGAATAATACCGCATTGTATGTGTGTACCACATTTTGTTTATCCGTGCATCCGTCGACGGGCACCTGGGTCGATGGACACCTTTTTTGGCTATCCTCAGTAATGCTGCTATGAGTGTTGCCGGTAACTAAGTCGTAACCAAGTTGTGTTAGAGCATTACTGGTTGTCTTGTATGACCCCACCTTCAACTGACTGCTTCCAGTGGAGGGACTGGGGAGTTCACGTGGAATTTTTTTGCTTAATGAGTACCTCAGTGGCTGGGTCCTTTTTTCTCACCCGTGAGCCTAGAATCCTGTTCCTTCTCTATATTTCCAGAACCTGATGATATGTAATTGAAGAATATTAAATCTGTGTTTATTTCAGTGCGGGGAGCTCTGTCGACTATCTGCGTGTTTAACTAACATCTGCGCGTGGCTGTTCTTCCCTTGCCGTGAGCGCGCATTTTTGAGAATCCGTAGTCGCGCCAGCACGAACAGCTCCACCACTCGTAGCTTCGTGGGGCCTTGGGCAAGTTCCTCCGCCTCTTTAAGACTCACTGGCCTTCATAACCACCTAGGGCTCTGCAGCAAGACCTCCACTGGATGAAGCAGGATATAAATAAATGTGTGTCTCTCCTAAAAAGTAGCAAAAGTCTGAGCACATAGTAACTGGCAGCGTGCCAAGCACTTCACGTGCGTTATCTGTGTGACTTGTCTGAGATGAGCAGTGCTCTGTATCCCCGTTTCCCTGACAAGGAAACGGAGACTCTGGCACATCCGGTCTCAGCTAGTTAGGGAGCAGAGCCAGGTTGGAAGTCCAGAACGGATGAGGGCAGGGCCCTTGCTCCCAGCAACCCCTGCCCTCCTGGGAAGCCTGCCTGCCCCACAGGGTCTTCCCAGGCCTCACGTGAAGGGACTCCTGGCTGGCAGTGATGAATGGTTCTCATCCCTTTTTAAACATGGAAGTGCTTTCAGGGCCTACCTTTGATCACTATCGCTAGATTTTTGACTGACAAATTTTTTCCTTTTTGAGTCTTTAAAATCATCACCTCAAACCATTTGGTGCCTCAGAAACTGGTTGTTGTTACTGCTGTAGCATAATAGCTCTCCCTAAAATCCTGCCCCACTTGCATCTATTAGAAAACTTCTGTTTCCTGTGGTTTATGTGAACTTTGGGTCAGTAGCCTTCTGAGTTCTGGATTCAGACAGACCGGAAGTGAAGTGGTTTGGTGTGGGAACAATGGCTCCCGTGCCTGGATCCCAGAGTGGCGAGGGCAGGAGTTTTTACTTTCCCGTTCCAATATCAGTAGCAGACTTTTATAGAGTACCCTCCCTAATGAGTATGTGAGGTGGAGCTAGTGTGCTCTTCTGCGTGGTCTCAGGAGAAGACTCCTCTCTGGGACAAGCAGGTGGTCTGTTTCTTCTTCCTATTGGATCATGCCCTGAGATTTCTCAGTACCTAAAGTGGGGAAATGTTGATGACCGGTAAAGGAAAATGAAACCCAAATCAAGGGACCTTCTAGAAAATAGCTAGCTAGTTCTCTTCAAAAGTTTAAAGAGACAAAGACAGAGGAACTGTCTTGGGTTAAAGGAGATGAAGGGGCAGGACAGTTCTGTTGCTCTGTGTGGCCCTGAGCTGGATGCAGTGGCAGAAGATGGTCACTAGCGGGATAGCCAGTCCAATGTGGATGAGGTCTGGAGACTCGTTAGTCTGGTCTGTCGGACTTATCAGGTGCAAGCTCCTTAGGGTCAGAGCCCACCTTCCGTCTACTTTGTTATCTGGCTGGTACCACTGAGATTGCCAGTTGCACTAGTTTGAATTTTTTGCTCTAGAAGAAAGGTGACATTCACAGTTAGCTCATAAAAGTCTCTGCATAACTGAAATTCCTCCCAAAGAAGAAAATTATGTCTTCTGTCAAAAGAGAGAAAAACCATTCAGATCTTTGCCACTGTGCTGTGCTGAGTTTTGGTTAAAAAAAGAGAACCCTGGGGCACTTGGGTAGTGCAGTCGTTAGGCGCCTGCCTTCGGCTCAGGGAGTGATCCCGTTGTTATGGGATCGAGCCCCACATCAGGCTCCTCCACTGGAAGCCTGCTTCTTCCTCTCCCACTCCCCCTGCTTGTGTTCCCTCTCTCGGTGGCTGTCTCTCTGTCAAATAAATAAATAAAATCTTAAAAAAAAAAAAGAACTCTGCCAAAGGTGGAGGTATTCCCTTTGGAACTACCCTTTCCGAGCATCCTCTATAAGGAGATCCTGGCTGGTAAATTCTTCCCTAAGCAGAGAAGAAACAAGGTTCCAGCCACGGAGGCCCATACTGTTAGTTTTCTTTTGCCCGTTCAGTGTGGCACAACCAATTTTTAATCTTATCAAAAGAAAAATCTTAAAAAATTAAAACAAAATACCTGAAATGACTGTTTATATTGGAGCTTACCTAGCCTCACACTTTGTCCATCTAGATCCCATGTTGCTCAAAAGCAGACACCGGCTGGAGAGGCAGCATAGCAGGGGGTACCTACTCATGTATGCGGGAGTGTCTGTTTTGATGAAGCTGCCCCTGGTTGTCATTTTGACGTTTTCAAGGACCCCTGCCATGTCCCAAGAGACATTGTGAGGTGGTGGGGTCAGAAGGCCTAATCCCAAGTGGTCCATGCTCAAGGTGACTCTATGACCTTGGATAGGTCACTGGTCTTCTGTTACCCTCAGCTTTCTCATTTGTGAAGTGGAAATTATAACATGCCCCACTTCATCATAGGATGATTGTGAAGATCAGATGAGCTAGTATACACAAAAGTGATGTTAGCTGTAAAACATCCGCTAAGTGTGTGATGGGATGATGCAGCTAGGGAAACAGCATTTAGTATTATCACCGATCATGGCCAAGGAGGTAAGTCTGCAAATCCCAGTCCTGAAAGCACGTCAGGGGCGGTCCAGCAGGAGATGCCAGCCTCAGAGTAGACATGGGCCTTTGGGATTTACCAGGTGGGCTTTACCGGAAGAATTAAGTTTAAGCCATTGAGGAAATCCAAGTGATATTGAAAATCTGGTTCCTAGAATTCCATGGGTTTTGAGAAGCTGATTTTTTGAAAATGATGAAGAATTGGACATTGAAATGTCCAATGAATTGGACACATTTTAACCTCCTTTGTGTCATTTTTGTTATTTTTTAAGCTACAACCTAGGCTTCCAGGTAATATGAACTAGAAGGGATAAATAATGTTTAACACTCGTTAAGGGAGACGAGTGAGGACCCACCCCTTACCCCACCCCCATCACCATCTTCCTTTCTCGGAAGCAAAGTTGTATAATCTGAAAAACCTGACATTCCATATTGAGGGTTTATTGTAAGGTAGTAAAACCAGATTTTATATCTCGTTTATTCCTACAACTTCTGATGTGCTTCCAAAAATGGTATTAAGGCAGCAGCTGAGGAAATTTTATGAGATAATGAAGCAGAACAGTTACTGAAAGCCATCTGCTCAGTTGTTTACAAACTTGCTTCAATACTTCAGAGGCAATGGTAGGGTACGTGTCTAAACTTCACAAGCTGCACTAGGTAGGACTAAATGAAGTGCGCCTGGGCTGGGCTGAGCTCGGTCCCTCTCTGTGCAGCGTGAGCGGTTGCCAGGCAGGCCTGTTGGAAGCCAGCAGAAAGCACCACACAGAGGTGATTATGTGCCACCATCTGTCACGCTTCAAGCCTACCATACAGCATGGCTAATCAGCCTTGGCAGGATGATGGATGAACAGCAGCAGCTGCCAAAAGCCACTGTTGGCAAACAGTCCTGAAGTTAAGAACTTTTCCCCCCTCTGTCTTCCTCTCCAGGGTCCTGCTGCGTGTCCGCATGCTGTACTACCTAAGACAAGAAGTTATAGGAGACCAGGCAGATAAGATTTTAGAGGGTGCTGACTCAAGGTTAGTGCAAGTGCATGCCGCTCCGTACCTCCCTGTGATGACCCGGGCGGTCGGAAGACACCGCCGATTGTGTTTCGGAACCCTCATAAACCGTTAGTGGCTCATCTCCTTGTTCGCACCTGGAATGCGATTCTTACCCTGCGAGCGTGGGGATGCGGAGGGAACCGGGGAAAGCGTGTTCATGTGTACGTGTTCCCTAGGAAAAGGTGTGAACTATGTTACTGGAGTTCTGACGTGACCTTTAAAAGGGGACGCTGTGCGATGAAGTCCATTTCTGGCTATGGTAGAAAGCGACTGGCTCACACCCTTTCTTTCAACCTTTGCTCAATGCCCCCCACGATGCTCAGATGCTTGTTGCGGGAAGGGGGCATGCGAGCCTGTGTATCTATGTTTGTAGTTACTGGGGATTCTTTTTTAATATCATGTGTGTTTAAATACTGTGTGGACGGTGTCTTTATAGTGAAGCTGATGTGTGGATACCTGAACCCTTCCATGCTGAGGTCCCCACAGACTGGTGGGATAAGGAAGCAGATAAGTCCCTCCTAATTGGAGTGTTCAAACACGGTAAGTGGTGTTTCTGTTTGACCACATCTTGACTGTGTGGCTTTGTTGTTAGAGCTCTTTGCATACTCTTTTCCAGAGTCATAATATTAATGAGGATAGTTCCAAAGGACTCTTGGCTTCTACCATTTTCCTGTACTAAAAATCTAATATGAACTGTAAATATCAGATGCTGTTTTTGAATGTTTGTTGAGTATTTGAGAAGAAAACATTTCTTTCTTGGCTGTAAATAAAACCAAAACCATATTTGTTTTAATAATAGCCAAGTTGTCCTATAGCTCTCCCTAAACTTTGCTTCTAGCACGGCTCCCCTTGCTAGCTCTGCCAGCCCGTGTCAAAGTGGACGGTGGGCTTAACCTCTGCTATTAATCTCTACAAGTGCCTCCTGGGCTTTGTTCCAAGCAATATTTCACAAATGTCAGTGCTGAGAACTCACGGCTCCCCTGAGTGGGATGCAGCCTTGTTAACTTTGAAAGGCTGGGGATGCAGAACTGGCATGATATATACAGTGAGCGATTCCTGATTATAATCCCAATTCTCTGGAGGTCGCGGAGGTATTCTCAGCAGCCCAGCCTGACTAAAGGGGAGAATGATGGCTTATAAAACCTTTCATGATTACAGTTTGGCTTGCGGCTCTCCAGCAGTTAGGAGCGGTGTGTTGTAGTACACATCCTAATTGAATTGTGCTGTTCTGCCTACGTACTGCAGCCGTGTTTGGTGAGCTCAGCCTAAAAATCATTTTCCCGCAGTGCACTGTTGGGATCTGCCATTTTCCATCTAGTCAACTTGGGCAGTCAAAAAGCAAATTGCAGTTTGAAAAGCATAGAGGGAACAGTGTCATCTTACTGACATGCATCATCCTAAACCTAATAAGACAGGTTCGCTGGCCTTACGTATACAGGGATTTTCAGCCAGCGGTGCGCGTTCCTGCAGGACTGGAGCCCTTCGCAGGAGGACGGGGTGGGCGCGGAGTGCCCTGCAGAGGTCGTAAAGGAGCATTAGGAAGCCTTTTAAATGTCAAGCAAAATTAGATCTTGGGGAAAATAGGGTCAAAAATCTTCCCAGGCATCTTGCACGCAGTGAGCTTGAACCTGTTTCTCTGTTCGTGTCTGTGGTCATTCGGATACCCTCCCTGAACTGTAACTTGACCCCCCAAAATCTGCCCCGTAGTGAGCATTCTGTGGAACGCTTTCCTAAAACAAGGTTCATCAATGATCATCTCCACTGAGAGCCTAACGTGGTGTATTATGGCAGTGCTGTGATTTGTGAGTGACGGCCCTTTTGCTGTTCTTGTGCATGTTCTCTGTGGGCTGGTGGGGACGGCACAGGCTACGAGAAGTACAATTCCATGCGAGCTGACCCCGCACTGTGCTTCCTGGAACGAGTTGGTATGCCCGATGCCAAGGCCATAGCTGCTGAGCAAAGAGGAACAGACATGCTAGCAGATGGCGGTGACGGGTAAGAAGGACATTTAAAAATTTTAATAAACTTTATGTCAGTGTCACATCTATTGGCAGGGTTCAGTCCTTACCCTGCGCGGTGCACTGCACTGCATCTGGTTTGAACTTCAGTGATGTTCGCCAGTGTGGTCTGTTTATGTATCATAATGATGATTTAAACACAATATATTATCCAGATCATCTGAAACCTGTTTGTTTTTTCCAAATGATGACACTTTCCCCCCGCCCGCCCCTTCCCCCATGGCTGCACGATTTAAACACTGATCAGGTTGCCTTTGATGTCAAACCCAGAATTAAAAGTAGCATCAGGCAGAGGATTAGTCCTTCCCAAGCACCCCCACCCCCAGTCTCTTGCTTATCTGCACAATTTAAACTTTTTTTTTTTTTTTTTTTTTGCAATTTTAATATAGGGGAGAATTTGATAGAGAAGATGAAGACCCAGAATATAAACCAACTAGGACGCCATTCAAGGATGAAATAGATGTAAGGACTTGAGTATATGGACTTTTACAGCACCACTAAAATATCATGTGCCCAGATAAGACTTGTTAAACTGTATAGATAATGGCCATTTCTTTAAAAGATAAAGCAAAATGAAACCCCAAATTAAAATAATTCTGTTTCTTGCTTTGCTTTTAAGGAATTTGCAAATTCTCCTCCAGAAGATAAAGAGGACTCCATGGAAATACGCGCCGCAGGTGAGGGTCCATAAAAGCCCCCGGAGCAGAGCAAACGTGTGCTGTGCAGATGTTATCATGTACCTGCCCTTGTGCTTCTTGATGACGGTGGATCTTAACGTGTTATTTCTCCTGTACTGACTCGTCCCATTTGCGAATAATTTTAATTCTTGTTTGTTGTGGGTTTTTCATTACATTAAATTTCTTTGATGGAATAACTACTTTTTGGATTAAGATAATTTATATATATTTATATACCAGTTAGGGGAAACTTCTAAGCATCTTTAGAACTATATCTCGTGGGAGTAGGGCATTTGCTAGGTATCTGAAATATTGCACGTTTATAGAATGTTGACCTTTTCCCTAATGTCAAATAATTAGCTACCAATTACGTGATTATGCTTTACGTCCGAGATTATCATTATAAGTACATTACAGGAGAGCACCCTTATATTGTAGTTCATGGCATAAAGTATGTTTCTTTACATAAAACTGATAAGTAAACTTGCTTCTCCCCCGCCCCAAGGAGTTAAAAAAGAAAACAGTTTGTAAGTTTCATACTAATATTATCCTTTATTTATATTTTAAAAATGAGAGCGCTGAGATGCCCTTTCCCACACTGTCATTTGAATGTTAATGAGTCATCTTGTTTTGATGGAAAATCCTGTGTATTGCAAGATTGCAGCTACACATTTCAGAAATCTTTTTTCCACTTCCCCAGGCAAGCCCAGTGAGAGTACTGCTGAGTTAGGCCAACTCTACTGGCCCAACACCTCAACCCTGACTACCCGTCTGCGCCGGCTCATTACTGCCTATCAGCGCAGCTATAAAAGGCAACAAATGAGGCAAGAGGCCCTAATGAAGACTGACCGGCGGAGGCGACGGCCCCGGGAGGAAGTGAGAGCGCTAGAAGCGGAAAGGGAAGCTATAATATCTGAGAAACGGCAAAAGTGAGTTTCTTCAGGGTTTTACTCAGCTCCTGGGACGGGCCTCTCTTCTCTGCCCTTCTTGGCTGGCAAGAGGCAGGAATCACGTCCCAGACGGTGATCAAAGAAAGTCTCAGTACATCAAAGCAGTCTGTCCCCCCCCCACCCCAGAATAAGTACCGTGCGTTAAGTTTAGGGGAAAAGAGGAAAAGAATGAATAAGCTTTAAGCCTGTTTACTCAAGTACAGTTCAAGCTAATGTCTTCTTGCTCATAGGTGGACAAGAAGAGAGGAGGCTGATTTTTACCGTGTGGTATCTACTTTTGGAGTTATTTTTGACCCCATGAAACAGCAGTTTGACTGGAACCAATTTCGAGCCTTTGCCAGACTTGACAAAAAGTCTGATGAGAGTTTGGAGAAATACTTCAGTTGTTTTGTGGCCATGTGTAGGCGAGTGTGTCGAATGCCCGCTAAGCCAGATGATGGTAGGTTCTCTTTGTAACAAAAGTTCTATAATAAAAGGCCAGATACAGTGAAAAATAGAGCGTGAGCAACTTAAAGCATACTTAGGGTTTTTCCAAGTGAATATAATTGTTTTCATGTTACAGAACCACCCGACCACTCCTCCATGATCGAGCCAATCACGGAAGAGCGTGCCTCTAGAACTCTCTACCGCATCGAGCTGCTGCGGAAAATACGCGAACAGGTTCTTCATCACCCTCAGCTGGGAGAGAGGCTGAAGCTCTGCCAGCCGAGTTTGGATCTGCCAGAGTGGTGGGAATGTGGGAGGCATGACCGAGACTTGCTGGTTGGTGCTGCTAAACACGGGGTCAGTCGGACGGATTATCACATCCTCAATGACCCCGAGTTATCTTTCTTGGATGCACACAAAAACTTTGCTCAGAACAGAGGGGCCGGGAACATGTCCTCCCTGACCCCACTGGCCATCGGATTTGGCCAGACTCCTGCCGTCCTCTCGTCTGCTCACGTTCAGGAAGAGAAGGCGACAGGACAGAGTGAAGGCAAAGCGGAGGAGTCTGCAAGCACGGCCGTCCAAGAGAAAGCTGAGGGGAAGGAAGAGGAGGAAGAGACTGACGGCGGGGAGAAGGACCGTAAGCAGGGATGTGAGGCCGAGGCCAGCTCTGTAAAAAGTGAACTGAAGGGGATGGAGGTCAGTGCAGATACAGGGCCCAAGTCTATTTCAGAAAAGGGTTCTGAAGAAGACGAGGAAGAAAAGCTGGAGGATGATGATAAGTCAGAGGAATCTTCCCAGCCTGAAGGTAACGCCGTGCCATCCGGCCCTCTCTCCCCATTCCACCGCGGCAGCTGTGACAGGCCATGACAGGGGCTCTTGTTTATTTTTTAAGGGTAGTTGGTGTACATTTTCTTCTGTGAATGGATGATTTCAGGTTATGCTTAGGTGTGTGTTTTGCTCCCATGCCACGTGTAAACACGGAATTTCGAACAACTTAAGCTCTCAGAATCTGAGTATGATGGACACATAACAATTTCTGGGGGTTAACTTGGGGCGCTTGGGTGGCTCCCGTTGGTCAAGCGTCTGCCTTCACTCAGGTCATGATCCCAAGGTCCTGAGATCGAGTCAGGGAGCCTGTTTCTCCCTCTGCCTGCTGCTCCCCCTGCTTGTGCTCCCCCCCACCCCGACAAATAAGTAAATAAAATATTTAAAAAAAAAAAAAGAATAGGGGTTAACTTTACAGTAGCAGTGTATTAAGAATTCCAAATGATTTTAATTTGGACAATTAAATATGAAGGAGAAGAGTCATTCACTGGCTAAATATGGTAATTATGTTAAAACAAATGATGCTTAATTTTAGTTTTAAATCAGAAGTAAAGGTAGAAGTAGAATCTGAGAATAACCAGTTTTCTTTCTAAGTTGCAGTTAGTTTGCTGTTCCTGACATGCAGTAAAAACAAAGCCTCCTATTGTACTGTGGGCTGGGGCCGGGGCTTGGTACTCGGGCCAGTTGTCAGCCCTCTGTCCTGTGTGGAGAGGCTCTTGGGTCAGAGACTTGGTTGTCGTTCCGCCTCCTCTGAGACATACGTGCTCGACGTCAGATAACTAGTGATGTCACCTGCCCAAGCCCGTCTGCTTCTTCATCCATAAAATGAGAATGACACCATCTGTATGAAGGGGCCATCACCAGCTTTAAACAACAAGATAGTAAGATGCCTAATGCCATCCTAGCCGTATAGTAGGTTCTCAGTAAAATGGAGCTGATTGGTATTCACGTTTTTACCATGTCCTCTCTAAACTTTTTCGGTGATACTCTGGTTGTGAGTAATGCACGTTAACTCATTTCTCAGCAGGAGCTGTCTCTAGAGGGAAGAACTTTGATGAGGAAAGCAATGCTTCCATGAGCACTGCTAGGGATGAAACCCGAGATGGGTTCTACATGGAGGATGGAGACCCTTCAGTAGCTCAGCTCCTTCATGAAAGAACATTTGCCTTCTCATTTTGGCCTAAGGTTGGTGGGTTTTTGTTATTTTGTTTTGTGGACCAAAAAAAAGTAGCGTACAGGAAATCATTCTAGATTGATTTTTTTTTAAATAACTTTAAGGTGAACTTTGACAGTGTATGAAGACTGTGGATTTTTCTCATGTTTTAAAATCTGTACAGTACTTTTGCAATAAGATAGGAAAGGTGACATGAAGGAAAGATAAGTAGAACGCTTTGTATGAATCTTCGGCTCCTTGAGGTTTTTTAGTTTGGTAATCACGTTGTCCAGGAGAGTATATGGATTGTTGTTTCCATAGACTCACCTTTTAGCAAAATGAAATGCATGGAGCTTGCTCTTCCTTCCTTCCTTCCTTCCTTCCTTCCTTCCTTCCTTCCTTCCTTCCTTCCTTCCTTCCTTCCTTCCTTCCTTCCTAATTTTTTTCTGCTGTAAAAACCACATAATGTGAAATTTATGATCTTAACCAATTTTAAGTGTATAGTTCAGTAGTTATAAGTACATTCATACTGTTGTAAAACAGATCTCCAGAACTTTTTTGTCTAGCATGGCTGAAACTCTAGACCTACTGAACAACTCCTTCTCCCTTCCCCTCAGCCTCTGGCAACACTACTCTACTTTCTGTTTCTGTGAATTTGACTACTGTGGATACCTTGTCATATACGTGGAATCATGCAATATTTGCCCTTTGAGGGCTCATTTATTTCACTTATTTTCACCTTATCTTCAGGGTTTATCCATATGGTGGCATGTGACAGGATTTCCTTCCTTTTTAAGGCTGAATAATATTCCGTTGTATGTATATATCACATTTTCCTTATCCATTCATCTGTCCTTGGGACATTTGGGTTCCTTCCCTGCCTTGGCTTATTATAGTGCTACTGTGGACATGAGTGTGCTAACATCTCTTTGAGATCCTGCTTTCAATTCTTTTGGATATATACCCAGAAGACGGATTGCTGGGTCACATTGTGATTCTAGTTTTAATTTTTTGAGGAGCCTTCATACTGTTTTCTGTAGCAGTTACACCATTTACAATCCCACCAACAGTGCACAAGAGAAAATGTGTGGACTTTTTAAGATGTGTGTTTTAGTTTTTTTAGAATCTAAAACAAACTTCCAGATTTAAGACATCTTCATAAGTTTGGAAACCAATACTCTTCTTAACTTGGGAGAGGGTGGGCTAGTGACCCATTTGCTCCAATGCATTATGAGATAATTCCAAATGTGGTTATCTGTAACCAAAAGCAAAATGGAAATTACTTTTTTGGCTACTAGCGTAATTTTGTAATAAATCCGTATGTAATTTGGGTCTGCTTTTCAGGGTGGGGACTTAATCATCCTAATCACCATAACAGGGCTGTCTGGTTTAAAACAAACAACACAAAAACAAGCTTCAGTTGACTCACCCCCAGGCTGCTCTTCCATAGTATTAGTTGTTTAAGAAACAGTGGGAAATTTTTAGCTGCAGAGTGTACTCTCAAAGACATTTTTTTTCTCTATATACCCTGTTATGCTGATCTCCCTTACTGAGTATAGAACGGAGGTTCCCAGATCAGTCAAAAGGTCTATCGTAGCAGACTCTTTTAATCTATGGAAACTGGGCCTAAGAGCTGTAATTAGAAATTTTTAATGTACACGCTTCAATGAAATTTGAAGTGATAATAGGTGGGGAATGCAAGTTGACATTCATTAGGTGTTCCTAGGTTAGTGCCCATTTCGTAATGCTGAACTTTATTAATAGTGACGCTAATGATGTCCCACTTCCTGGGACAGACTGCGATCCAGCCCACGGATCTGAAGCACCGAGCACCCGGAAGCTAAAGGCGGGGTTCCATTGTTGTCCGCTGGTGTCCACCCACAGTTCTTTAACCTGATAAAAGTTACCTTTGAAGTATTTTAGAGGCGGCTATGGAATGTTTCCTAGTTTATGTGATCCAGTGTTCAAATTAAAAAAATTATTAACTTTTCTGTGTTGGGGCCACCTTTAGGACCTTCTAGCAGAGCAGAGCAGAGCAGTTTTTGCAGCTTGTGTTTATTTACTCGCTTGGTTCTTTTGTTTTCTTTTTACTTTCTGCCCACGGATTGGCTTTTAAACCTCTTATGCTGTTTAGCATCTTGATGGAAATATTTATCTGGTAATTTTCACCATGTCTTTATTACAATTTCATGTGACTTTTCTTCTCCCTCCAGGACCGAGTAATGATAAACCGATTAGACAACATCTGTGAAGCAGTGCTGAAAGGCAAATGGCCGGTAAACAGGCGCCAGATGTTTGATTTCCAGGGCCTCATCCCTGGTTACACGCCACCCACCATGGACAGCCCCCTGCAGAAGAGGAGCTTTGCCGAGCTCTCCATGGTCGGCCAGGCTAGCATCAGTGGGAGCGAGGACCTCACGACTTCTCCTCAGTTGTCAAAGGTAAGTTTGTTTTGCTGTTTAAAGGCGAGCACTCTAAATCATCACTCAGTCTGGGAGCTCGCGGCTCACTGGTCCTCCTTGGAATTAAGGTGGCTGCCATTTCCTCAGCTCTCTTCAGCAGTTACGAATGTTCAGTTCCTGAGGCTTCTTGTTCTTTCTTTCTGAAATCCAGCCTGTATAGCAGATGCGGTTTGGGCTCATTATTTTGTTGGAATTTTTCAATAGGAAGACGCCCTAAATCTCTCTGTCCCTCGCCAGCGGAGGAGGAGGAGGAGAAAAATTGAAATCGAGGCCGAAAGAGCTGCCAAGCGGCGGAACCTCATGGAAATGGTTGCCCAGCTGCGGGAGTCTCAGGTGGTCTCAGAAAATGGACAAGAAAAAGTTGTAGATTTATCAAAGGCCTCAAGAGAGGCAGCAAGCTCTACCTCAAATTTTTCATCTCTTACTTCAAAGTTTATCTTGCCTAATGTCTCGACACCGGTGTCCGATGCCTTTAAGACTCAGATGGAGCTGCTCCAGGCAGGCCTGTCGCGCACACCCACGAGGCATCTGCTTAATGGCTCCCTAGTGGATGGAGAGCCTCCCATGAAGAGGAGGCGGGGAAGGAGGAAAAACGTGGAGGGTCTTGATCTGCTTTTCATGAGCCACAAACGGACGTCATTGAGTGCAGTAAGTTCGGGAGCTCGCTTCCCTTGTGTGTGCCCACAGTGGCAGCCAGAGTCCTGCCATTCTGACGACGCTGGCCTGGGCTCCTCTCACTGATGGGGTATTAAAGCTGGCTTCTTCCACTAAAGAAACAGGATCACAATGAACAGTCATGGTTCTGTGCTGAAAAATTGTGTGGAGCATTGATACAGATCACTCGGCCTGAACCAAATGTAGCTTGAGGATTTATTCCTCCCAAGCTCCTGATATATTGATTACTCTCGGAAGACTAGCCCAAAACAAAAACATGTTCTTCTGAGCCTGTAATTGTTATCTCTGAATTCCTGAGGCGGAAAAAGCTTCTGCTCTTAAAAATAATGTTGTTTGGAGCCTGGCATTTATTAGATTAGTACAAATGTTTCGTTTCAGACTTAAGATTTGTGTGCATTACACAGCTAGGGATTGCTAATTCTCCTACCTCCGTAACTGTAGCAGTTTTCAAAATCTCAACGGAATAAAGATCTGTGGTAGTTTAGGTTTGTATGAAATGTATGTGCCAATGGATTTTGACATTTTCTTTTTTGGTTCAAATGTCATGAGTGCAGTATAATCAAAATAACTCCCTTCCCTAATCTTCTTCAACCATCCCACCTAAAAAAATGCGCTGCCTACGCAACGACGAGGGTTTTACCCCCAAAGAACCTGATTACATGTGGTCCCTTTTTAAAGGACACAGTACTTATCGATTTGGAGCCCGAGGAACCCGAATCGTTACACTGGTGCTGGAGCTTGTCTGTGCACAGCAGCCAGCGCTCCAAACGATGGGCCCTTTCCCTGCAGGTCACAGTTTGGGAAACGGTGAAATTTGAAACCGAGAGGAGGGGAGGCATTTGTTTCTATATTTTTTATTTTTTCCATTCCTATTCTTATTCTTATTTTCTATTTCTTGAAACCTCCAGAAAGTTTAATAACTTAAGTAAGGGTAGTAAAAGGCGGGGTCGAGTTAAAGTTTAGAAATGACAAAATGGCATTCACTGGAATTTGCCCTTTGGTGTGGGGTCTGATTGAAAGAGAAGCATCTGGGTGATTAAAAGTTAATTTTCAAAATTTGTTGCCATGCACCAATCACAGTAACAGTCATTTTTGTTGAGCATATGATTACTTTTAGAATCTTATAAAAATACACCTTGTAATGGATCAGCTGTGACTGCTTATTCCAGAAGTAAAAAATTGCCATTTCTAGGTGTGTGGTCCCCAGCGTTGTATCACTAGTGATTAGCCTCCACACATGAAACCACCAAAACACATCAAGACACTTGATAGATTTTGTTCCCTGAAATTCCTTCCTCCATAAGCAACAACAAGTTTGTGAGTTTCTGCATCTCATGCCTTTATTTACTCTTGGGTTTTGTATTTGAATCACCGCATGTATTTGTCTGTGGTCCAGGCATCAGGAATCAACAGTGTGAACCAGGTGCTATTTTCCTGTTGTAATTATATATCCTGTATTAAACTCAGGCTGACTTCATTCATTTCACACGTTTTAAGTCACCCTGAAGAACTTACTGATGTTTCTCTTTATCTAAAGTCACATAAGCAGCCCAGCCCAAAACTCCTAATAGATGTTAGAGGACATATTTTTAAGTTTTTGTTTGTTTTACTCTCATGTTAGAATTTAGGGATCACTCAGTTGGTATTGTGGATAGTCGTGTGCATACATATACAATATAAGGAAAATGCCGATTAATCTATAGATAGATGGAATAGTGAAGAGGTATAAAGGTCAGCAGTGTTACTTGTACAGAACAAGACAAATCCTAAAATCTTTCATTATGTCAGTACTCAGACTAGAGACTGTTTTGCGTTGCCATGAAAAAGTAAGGACGCAGTCATCACACACTCAGCAACATGGTGGAAGTCGTCCTTTTGTGTGCTGGGCGCCCCCCCCCCCCAAGTACAGGGATGTGAAGAATAAGGACCTAACAAGTGCTTGCACTGGAGAACTCAGTGTTGAAGATGAGTGACAGATAAATAGTAATGATATCATAGCTGTGAGGCATGCCTGGAATACTTTGTGAGCCCAAAGGAAGAATGGGAATGGAAGGAAGAGGATATGGGGAGACACAGATGAAGAAGTTTCCTTAGACATGGCCATGCTTTGGTTAAGTTTTGAAGATTGTGTAGGAGTTGGTCATTTGAAAAGAGGTCGCAGGGAGAACGTGTGCAAGGGGACTGAGGCCAGAGAGAGCTTCCCATGTTTGGTGAACTGCAAGTCATTGGCAGCAGGGGAATGTGATGAGGAGGTGAGGTTCAACAGAAGTGGGCTCAGATACAAGGTACAATATAAATCGGGGAGGGCCTTGATTGCCATCTAAAGAACTTGGATTTTATCCTGAAGGTGAGGGGGATTCAATCATCAAAAGAGTTTAAGTAGTTTATTTTGTTTTGACCTAGGAAGTGTGCATTTTAGAAACCTGACTCCGATATAGCAGTGAGGAAGTCAGAGTCGAGAAGGGTGAACTAGAATCAAGGAGACCATTTAGGAACACTGCAGTGACGTGGGCCGAGGGCAGTGATGAGACCTGAACCAAAGTCGGAGCAGTAGGAATGGACAGATGGGCTGCCGTAAAAGATGTCTGGAGGCTGGAGTAACAGTTTGAGGACCAGCGGCTGCACCATGGTAGAGGCCGGACTTCAGATAGACGTGGTATTTTCAGGGTGGCCACACGTACCTGCTGCAAAATGTTGTACTCCCAATAAAACTGTATGGTTCAGAGAGTGCTGTGTACAAGTTGGCCATTGGAACATTCCTTTAATTACAATCTCTTTAATGATGTTATCCCGAGAGCCCCAAGAGAGATTGAGAGGCTACCTTTCATGCATGTCGAGCTCAGACGACACTGCCCATGCCCTAGTGGCTTGCTTAAGATCTCAAACATGGAGCGTTGATGGACTGTGAATTTCCTACCTAATTATTAATTCTACAGTGTGGAGAAGGATATTAAAGTTTCATCTTCTAATTTAATAGCTGTTCCAAAACTGACATTGTTTCAAGTAACTTTTTTCCTTTTTTGGTCAAAGATCTGTTAGGCTAGGATAGCGTTTTCTCGAGATAAGACATTTTTGGACTTTCTCCTCATATGAGAAGAATTGAGACCCCTGTCAACTTTCTGCAGGAGGATGCTGAGGTGACCAAAGCTTTTGAGGAAGATATAGAGACCCCACCTACAAGAAACATTCCTTCTCCAGGACAGCTGGACCCAGACACGCGGATCCCTGTGATAAATCTTGAAGATGGGACTAGGCTGGTGGGGGAGGACGCCCCTAAAAATAAGGATTTAGTTGAATGGCTGAAGCTGCATCCTACTTATACTGTTGATATGCCAAGTTATGTACCAGTAAGTATACAGAGTTTCATCGGGAGGTGTCCTGTGAGGACAACTCTCGCAGTTCGCCTGGACAACACAGAGATCCCTGGTCCCCCCGCCTTTTCCTTGAGTGTCTCCTCATCTTGACCGTTTTCCAGTTTCTGTCACTGTGTATGTACCTTGGAGAAACCAGGTTCAGGGCAGAAGGGCAACCTCATAGTTATTTGAAGACGCCTGTATGGACTTTCTTATTTTTTCCTTCCACCAAGTAGACATGATTTCTTCAGTTATTCTTTACATGGCCTGATTTTCAGGTGGTCTCATTATGGGGATGACACTCATGAATGCACTTTAATTGGTCTCCTGACCAGGTCTGACCAGCACAGAATATTATGAAGCTGTTACTTGCAGAAATTTGACTAGCTAATACAGCCCAAGACTTCATTAGCTTCTTTTTTTTTTTTTTAAAACAACTAATACTTATGTCTCACATTAAACGATATCTCTAGATGATTTGTCACATAAACTGCTTGCTAGCTGGCAATGCAAATCCTTTACTCCCTATATACTTAGTGACTGGTTTTTTTAAAAACTTAAGTGTAGGGGGTGCCTGGATGCCTCGGTTGGTTAAGCGTCTGCCTTCAGCTTGGGTCATGATGCCCAAGTCCTGGGATCAAGCCCTAAGTAGGGCTCCCTGCTCAGCAGAGAGCCTGCTTCTCCTCCCCCTGCCTGCCACTCCCCCCTGCTTGTGCTCGCTCTCTTTCTCTCTGTCAAATAAGTAAATAAATATCTTTGGGAAAAAACAAAACCCAAAACCTTAAGTATGGATTTCACGTTTTATTTTGTTGAGTTCAGCCTGAGTTGAGTCCTTGCGGCTCAGAATGCCCCCTCCTCCACAGGTCTTTTTACCCCTTGGGTTGCGTCTCAGGTACAGTCTGTGTTGTAGACAAGACGTCATCTCTGTATTTGTCCACATCACTGAGTAGAAATTAGCGAAGGTACTTGAGAAAGTTTCCTTTAAAAATACCCACGACTTGGTTAAAAAAGATAAAAAATAAAAATACTGTGACTTTATTAAACACTGGAAGAAAAGACTTTAAGTGGGGTTATTGGTAGACAAAAGGAAAAGCAAATTCTCAGTTTACATGACTGGTTTAGTTCCTTCATGTACAAAGAGAAAAATAGGCATTTTTCCTTTTAAAGAAAAATATGGTTTCTAATAACTAAAATGATCGCTGAAAGTTCTATAGTAATTAAAAATGGCTTGACTGAAGGTGCCTGGCTGGCTCGGTTGGTAGAGCGTGTGACTCTTGATACCTGGGTCGAGCAAACCCCACACTGGTGTAGAGATTGCTTGGGGGGAAAAAAGAAAGAAAATGGCTTGACTATATTCTCTTTTGTCATTTATGCAGGAAAGAGTAATTACTAAATACAATTTTACTAAATACATATTTTGGGGTTTTTTTGCAGAAGAATGCGGATGTGCTGTTTTCCTCATTTCAGAAACCGAAACAGAAACGACATAGATGTCGAAACCCTAATAAATTGGATATAAACACTTTGACAGGAGAAGAAAGGGTGCCTGTTGTCAATAAACGAAATGGAAAGAAGGTGAACATTTGGGAAAGGGAATTGATCTCCATGTGATTTCTTATCCCAGAAAGAAGCATTTTATCCTGACATCTTTTTAAGGAAAAACAATCATGTTTCTTCCAGAATATCTATATATGATATGTGTGTGTGTGTGTATATATATATATATATAGGTGGGACAGCGGGAAGGGGGGAATGTATGTGCTTTTAGGTCATTTTCCAAATACCTCTCCCCAGATGGGTGGAGCAATGGCGCCTCCAATGAAGGACCTGCCCAGGTGGCTGGAAGAAAACCCTGAATTTGCAGTTGCTCCAGACTGGACCGAGATAGTGAAGCAGTCTGTAAGTATACCCAGCACTTCTGTCAGGAGAGGTATTTATACAAAACTGTTGTCCTGAGCTTTTCTTTCTTTTCTTTTGACCATGAATTATTCAGTTATAACTTAGCTTAAAAGAATTGACACAACATCCTCATTTCTTGTATCAGTACATCATTAATCCAAAGTGGATTCATTCAACGGCTCTGATTTTAAAGGATCGTATAGAAATATACTTCATATTCTTGGAGGTAAACCTAGTTAAAAGCCCACCTGTGGGATGGAATTCATGGTGGTTGAGATCATTAAGATTAACTGTGATTTTTTTTTTTAATTTTAAAATAAAGAATATAACAATTTTGTCTCAAATTTTTTCTGCTTTAACTTTTTAAAATTAATTTGTCAATGTCTTGATTTCTTATTTTTTTTAAGTATACAGTAAAATTTCTAATTTTTCTTTTGTGTACAGATCTATTAGTCTTAACACATTTAATTTCTTGAACCACCACCACAACCAAAATACAGATTGTTCCATCACCTTCCCCCACCCCAAGTTCCCTTGTATTACTCCCCTGCCCCTACCCATGGCCCCTGGCCGCTGCTGATCTGGTCTCCATCCCAATTTTGTCTTTTTGAGGACGTCCTATAAGCAGAAGCATAAATTCTATAACCTTTTTAAGATGACTTCGTATTGCGATTTATCCAAGTGGGTTGCACGTGTCAGAAGTTAGTTCCTTCTTACTGCCGAGTGTCCCTCCAGTGCGTGTGTTCGCCCTGCGTGTGCTTATCCGTCACCCAGAGAAGGACAGCTGGGTCGTTTCCAGACTTGGCCAAATAGGAGTACAGCTGCTAAAAACATTTGTTTTGGGGTGATCATCGTTTTTGTTTCTCTAGGGTAGATACTAAAATGTAATTTTAGTTAACGTTCCATACTTTTCAACTTCCTCGTGATGGATTATTTCTCCAGTTAGTTGCGGATGCTGGTAACTTGACATTTCCCTCACGGGTAGAGTAGCCTTTAAGAGTTTGTCTGCAATTCTGCATAATTCAATGAGTTCACATAGTGCTAAAAGATAGAATTTTTGCTTTCCTAAGTTTGGCCAGAGCGCTTTTAGAAAAGAAAACGTTGCTGACGAATTTCCATGCAGAAGGTTGGTTTTCAGTGCATCCCGGGGCGCCACCGGGAAATTCAGTGTTCGCCAGCCACGTTCATAGCCGCTGTTTGCCTGTCTGTCTGCTTCAGGGTTTTGTTCCCGAGTCCATGTTTGACCGTCTTCTCACCGGCCCCGTGGTGCGGGGGGAAGGGGCGAGCAGGCGAGGACGAAGGCCCAAAAGTGAGATCGCCAGGGCGGCGGCGGCGGCCGCGGCGGCCTCCACGTCAGGCATCAACCCTCTGCTGGTGAACAGCCTGTTCGCTGGAATGGACCTCACGAGCCTTCAGAACCTCCAGAGCCTGCAGTCTCTCCAGCTGGCAGGGCTCATGGGCTTCCCTCCGGGACTGGCCACGGCGGCCGCCGCCGGAGGCGACGCGAAGAGCCCGGCGGCCGTGCTGCCCCTGATGCTGCCGGGCATGGCCGGTCTGCCCAACGTGTTCGGCCTGGGCGGCCTGCTGAACAGCCCGCTCTCCGCTGCTGCTGGCACCGCCGCCGCGGCGCCCGGGCCCGGAGACCCGGAAGACGGCGCTTCGAAAGCGGAGGAGAAGGGCAACGAGAACGAAGAAGAGAACAAAGACTCCGAGAAAAGCACAGACGCTGTGTCGGCTACTGACTCTGCGAATGGATCTGTTGGTGCTGCTACTGCCCCGGCCGGATTGCCCTCCAACCCGCTCGCCTTCAACCCGTTCCTCCTGTCCACCATGGCGCCAGGCCTCTTCTACCCATCCATGTTTCTACCTCCAGGACTGGGGGGATTGACACTGCCTGGGTTCCCCGCGTTAGCAGGACTCCAGAACGCCGTGGGCTCCAGCGAAGAAAAGGCCCCCGACAAGGCCGAGGGGGCCGCCTTCCAGGAGGAGGAGAACCTGGAGGGCAGCGACGCCGAGGAGAACCTGGACAAGACTGCGGAGTCCTCCATCTTCGAAGACGAAATAGCACAGGGTGAAGAGCTGGACTCGCTCGATGGGGGGGACGAACTAGAAAACAATGAAAATGATGAATAACCAGTACCAGTTCCAGTGAAAGTGTTTAAAACTTTTGACAAGTGGTAGTCCTACTGTTTACACTCACAGTTAATGTTCATACCTAGTTTTATAAGCTGTTCTGTAACATAGTGTAGCAAAAAAAGAAAAAAAAAAGTCCAAGTCATGTTATACAGGTGTGTCAAAAGGTATCTTGGTCATTAAGTATTGTGCAGTGCATTATTTATTATCCCTAGGAGAGATGAAATTTGAGAGGTGATCATGTCTTTTTAAGGAAACTTACATAATGCTCTGCTTCTTCTTCTTTTTTTTTTTTCCTTTTGGTACCATTGGTATTATAATAAAGAGCAATTTGTAACCGAGTGGCACTAATGGAAGGAAGTGCTGCTCAAAGGAAGTATGAAGTTATATATTTAATTTTTTAATTTTAATTTTTTTGCTGTGAAGGTCAAGATGAAATTTACCATACATATCATACTTGCTCATTTGTTTCCCTTTTGACTGTATGGGGGTTCCCACACTTGCGCACCCACACACATCCATACACTCTGACAATCTCCACGTTAGTGTGACCGTCTCTGTCCCGAGGCGCAGCAATAATAAGGCAGCTGTTGAATGTGAAGGGTCCCTTTGGAAATTAACCTGCTGGGAGGGTTCTTGCCAGACAGAACTGCAGTCCCATTGTCTCGTGGTCTTGTAATGCACTGGTATAAACAAAATAAATAGATGAATAAATAAAGAGTGAGAGAAGAGAGAATCAGGTACCTTTTTTAAATTAAAGGACTTTGTTACTTTAGCCACAAAGCTAAAACAGCATTACCTCAGCTCTAAACTAGCCTTGAAGTTTACAGACATGACTTTGTAAATGTATTGTTTTTCTTTGTTGTGATGTCCTTTTATTTTTTTCTTTGAAAACTGCTATCATGTAAGATAAAATGTAAATTGCTGCCAACTGTAGTAATGATGCTTTTAATAAAAGTGACCCATGATATGCAGAGATGTAATTATAGAATGTAGTATGTAGGGGAACTGGTGTTCACTCTATTTTTTGTATTCGCAATAGATGCAAATACAGCATTCTGGCCTTTGTACAGTTTCTTGATATATCCTCTTATGCTAGATTAGCTGTTAGTAATATGCTAACCTGATTGTCTTCCGACTAGACAGGAAGAAAAACCGTAAATTACCTTCACATAATTCCACTCCAGATATCTCCACAGAACCACACACAAAAACCTCCTATTACTCCCTCAAAAGGGCATCTGAGACTGAGAATACTTTAAAATGTGTGCAGCGTCTGATAATGTGGTACACTAAAGAACAAAAGGGCAAAAGAAAAATGAGGCTTTAATAGGCAGAATATCTAGGTCATTTATCCTTGGTTAATGGGTAGAAAAACACAATGCCGGAGTGTCAGCAAGGGACACAAAGGCGCTCTGGTGTCCTGCGGACCGGTGCTTGATGCCAGAAACTGTGTGGAAAACCCATGTGAAATTAAAAGGGGCCCACTTAAGCCATCGCATGCGCACGCGCGCAGTCTGGGGAGCTGCTGATGTGTGCACCCCTTCGTGACCTCTGATATTTGAGGTTAAATATAATTTGAGAGCTACTGTTTTCACCTTTTATGTCACCTGACCGAACACAAAGCCGTTTTTTCCATGCAGCTGGAAACAGAGAGGAAGGGATGTGGATGGAGTTGTTCTGTGTGTGTTGTCTCCGTCCATGCCCTATATACACACACGTAGTCCTTGCCCCCACCGGATGCGTTACAAGACAGATTGTCTGAATTCCTTGTAGACACTAAGAGTCAGTTAATTTATATCCCAAGATGGAAAATCTACCCATACGATTCTGGAAAAGGAACAGCTCGAAGCCTCCATGTTAGAGACCCTATGGTTGCTTTTATCCACCATTGTTACTGTTCTCTCTCGAAAGTTAACAAATGGGTAGTGTGCACCAGAGGGAAAAGTGCCTTTAAGAGAATACCTTCTGAAATGGAACTCTTTGAACGTGGAAAGAAAAAAAAAAAAAAAAGACTAGATCTGCACAAAGTATAGGGAGTTTAAATATTTAAAACAAAGATTTTTTTAAACCTTAAAATAAGACAGGTAGGGAGAGTATGTTTAATAAAATAAGTCCAAGAAAGGGCTTTTTCTAAAATACTTTATAGTATTGGAAGTTTTCTTACGACCTTGTGTAAATAGAACACGCGATGGGACACTCTGTTAGAGAAGAAAATGCCAAGAGCAAAGGCATCAGTTGCTTGTGGCCAGAAGGAACCCTGACTTGAGAGATGGGTCACCAGCTGGCTCTGCATTATTTGAGATTTATTCGTTAACACGGCTTTAAAGTCATTCAGATTTCCATGTTGGAAAATGCATTGTTTTTTCCTTCTAATGGTATCAGTTCTTGATGTTAGATCTTGAATTTACCTAATTAAGAAATACTTTAAATCCAGTCTGATGCTTAATAGCTAGTGTTCCTTGTGTGCTTAGTGCCCGTGAAGTACTGAGGTGCTGCGTGCTTTCCATGGCCTCGCTGCCCCATCTCCCTTCTCTGGGAGGGAAGCGCTTTAGTTCCAGGGGGAAACTGCGCCTCAAAGAGGTTTAGGAGTTGGCCAGCAGTAAATATCGGAGCAGGGTCGGAACTCAGGCAGTCTGACATTGGAACCTTCTAGGGTCTCCAAAAAATATGGCTCTGTTGGGTCTCTGAAAGAAAATTATTATAAAGTAATGATTTGAAGTGTTTGGGGCTTCTCTATTTTTACACCTCCCACCCCACCCATCCATAAGGGATCTTAAGTTTCAGGCTGGGAATTAAGAGAAAGCCTGTGTCAAGTAGAACTGTGAACTCTGGCTATGGAAACTTGAGTCCCAGTTACCTCGTTTAAATTCGGGTTTATCTCACACCACGAATATTTCCATTTTATAAAGAAATCAAGTCTTTGGAAAAGATAACCTTACTCAGGCTTCCGAGTTAGTAAACTGCTGGCATTTGAACCCAGATTGATCCAACTCCAAAGCCCAGGCACTTAAGTGCCAAACTAGTGTAATTTTCATTAACATTTGTGGGGGTCCGTGTGCTAGATGCGGTTTTAGCAGCAAGAATATCACAACGAAAACGAAACAAACAGACTAGTCCTCTGCTGTCATGGAGCTTACATTCGAGTGGAAAGAGACAGGTGATAAGCACATTACACATAAAGCTTTTATAGATCAAGGAAGACTATTAAATAATGTAATGGGGCGGTCAGGGAGGCGCTCGGTGGAGGGGGCTGTTCTGCTTACTGCCTGAGTGATGAGAAGCAGGAGCCAGATGAAGATCTGGTTGGAGGATGTTCCAGGCAAAGGGAAGAGACTGGTGCGAAGACCCTGAGTTTGAGAGTGTGCTTGGAAGAAGGGGTTTCTGGGGCAGCCTCTCTACGTAGAAAAGGGAGGCAGGGACCAGGATGGCCCTGTTGCAGGGTTTGGATTTCCTTTTAGGTGCTGTAGAAAGTACTTGGGAGGTTTTGTGCAGGAAAGTGGTATGATCAAATTCATATTTGTAAAATAAATAATCGTGGTGGCGTCAGCGTGGAAAACAAAACAAAAAAAAAGGCTTGTAAAGAGGAGCCAGGGAATTCTAGTTGGGAGGCTGCTGTAGCAGCCTTGGATGGAGGAAGTGGGTGCTAACAGAGGCAGAAAGCCGTGGGCGGATTTGGGATATATTTCAGAGAGATAGAGCCTCCAGTTTAAATTATGTGAATAATTTGAATTAACTTCAGGATTACTCCTTCAGAAATATACCCCAAAGTGAAACCAATGTTTGCTATGCGTTTTGTTTTTGTTTTTGTTTTTTAAGGAGTTGAACAATAAGTGTTAACAAGAAAAGGTACTGGGAACAGAAAATTTTCTTTCCATGGTCTGTTATGAAATTCTGCAGTTAAATGAAAATTGTTAATTATCTTTGGGAAGAGTTCTTAGACATTATTTCTAACAGGTAGGTAGGGGCAGTAAGAACGCATGTGCATTGTTGAAGTGATGTGTGCGTGCGGTGAACATCACTGTGCGTCTAGAGCCATCAATAAATTTAAATTAGGAAGCAAAACAATGTAAATGACTTCTACTAACAAGCACTTAAAAGTTAGAATATATCTTATTCATTCAACTGGGCTCTCTAATGAGCAATTTTATGTATTTTCTTAGCACAGATAAGATTTACCACAGTTTTATAGACATTTTATAGGAAAGTAAGCTACATTTGGCAAAACAGATGAATAAATTACCTTCTGGAATATTTAAGACTCCTTCAGTGAAAAGCATTTCATCATTGAATTTTTGGTTGGGAGAGTCACCCAATTTGGAGATTTTTCTGGCGGGGGTTAGGATGATGATTTACAAAGTAGTTTGGACTATTTAAGTCATTTGTATGTTTTAAGGTTTCTCCTTAACTTTCCTCTCGCTCCCATCTTATTCTTGAGTCTCTAAACCAAAACTAAAACAACTCCTTGTGTATATGTGTTGGCAATGTAGCTCCAATCTTCCAATGGGTCTGTTGGTCTGCAGATCTTTCGGATCTACCAATGTAGAGTTGAATTTTAATTTCCATCTCCTTAATGAATGAATTGTTTACCATGTAATTTAAATGAAGTCGAAGACTAGGGTAATGACAATTAAAACTTCAAATACAGTCTTCTTTCCTCGGACATCTTTATCTTCAGAAGCATTTACTTGTATAATTTGTTTAGCTCCTAAGCTGGTTGAAATTTTCATCAACTGAACAAACCTGGCAGAACCCACCTCCAAATGCCTACAGATAGTTATTTGAGTGTATTGGTGTCTCCCCACCTGGTTCCTTCCCATGAACCTTTCTTATTCCTGAGGTCTTTCCAGGCTCTGGGTTAAACGTCGTGGGGAACTTCGAGTTAGAGCTGAAGGACAGCACGAAGTCAAAATATGGTTTAGGAATCACTTCATGCTCCACTTTAGCTGGCTCCCTCCGTTGTCCGTTGCCCACGCCTGCATTTTGAGCTAAAAGCTTGATTTCAAAATTATAAATGAGAGAAACCTGATTGTCTTGTGACAAGATTCAGGTCCTGCGGTGGCTTCCCGCCCTTTGCAGCCCCAAACCACCAAGATTCAGGTCCTGCGGTGGCTTCCCGCCCTTTGCAGCCCCAAACCACTTCGTCATTGTCAGCCGCAGTTCAAGAGACTTCAACTTGGGTGTTGGCTGGATGACTGAAACCTTCAGTGGGCTGTAAATGTCAGAGTTGGGAGAGTACGTGTCACATTTTAGAATAGAAAATTCACCCTGTCCGACATGTTCCACCATGTTTCCTTAGGAGTCAGGAAGCTCTTCACATTTTAGAATTCCGCATTTTCGTTTGCTAAAGGGCACCTGTGAGCTAATCCACACCACACCCCGGTGAGGTAGGTCAATGTTCTTGCTACCTCCCCTATTTAGCTGGTGAGGTGGGGTCACTGCCTAAGGCCACGTGGACAGACAAGTGTGGAGGGAACTAGAATTGAGGCTTCTCCAGTTTAGTAAGCTGCATGGAGTGGCAAACTGTCTTAAGTAAACACCGGCCATTCATGTAAGCTTAGGTCTACAATCTTAAAAACCCCAAACCTAAAATAAGCTACACACTCTTTTAGCAACACCTGATGTTATGATCTAAAGAACAAACTGGAAGGTTCTGGAATCTCATGCTGCAAGACAAAAGTACTAGTAAAGGCTGACTGAAAGATGGTTAAGTTAAAAAAAATTGTTTAAATAATCCTGAGCAGGCTTTACATCCATGTTGATTTTAGGATGTGAGCTATGCAACTGATTGATAGTCGGCATATTTTTGCACCATTATTGAAGCTTGGATAGCGGACGTTGTATCTGGCCCTAAAAGGCAGGCCAGCGGAGCCTGGAACTTCAGGTCCCCGCCAGGATGGGCAGTGGCCCCCAGCAGAACAGGAGTGCTTCCTGGCCTCCCCAGCCCCCCAGGCTTCCCCCGGCTGTTGGATCACTCAAAGCAGATTTGCATTTCTGTAGCCGCGGAGCTAATGTTCTCTCCCTAGCTGGGGGCCCTGCGAAGCAACTCCAGGATCCTTTCCATCTTATTGTGAGAGTTCCTGGAAAATGAGAGGCAGCCATTGTGTCGGACGGCGGAGGCTTTGTTCTTCCCCGGACGAAGCTGGCCTGTTTCTCAGCTCCTCGCTTTCTGCTTCTTCAGCCACTGCTAGCTTCTGCGGAGCAGCTGGCCTGCCTTGGAATAGCCTGCAGGGTTATGTAAAAACCATCTAAAAATCTCCCTTTCTCCTTGACTCTCCAGAATGTCAAGTTGCAACCCAACCCCCTACCCCCACTTCTGTGGAGTCCCGTTTTGTACGGAACCTGCGTGTTCCGAGAAAACAGAGCGATACGGCAATGAGGACTCGATGGCAGTATGCTTGGCTCTGCCCCTCAGCCCCCAGCCCACTCTTTTTTTTTTTTTTTTTAATAGAGGCAGGTCATTTTTTTAAAAGACTTATTTATTAGCGAGAACCTGTGCGTGCGGAGGAGGAGGGGCAAAGGGAGAGGGAGAGACACTCAAGCCCGACTGGACCCGAGAGCCTGGGGGGCTTCACCGCCTGCGCCTGCGCCACCAGGCGCCCCGCCCCCAGCCCTCTGGAGAGAATGCCATTGGCCACCAGAGCACGTGGCGGGGGGCCGGGGGCTGTCTACGGACCGGTGAGGGGCAAGTATCGTTGTTGCTTACCACGCGCCCCCTCTCGTTGGGGACAGTTCCGCCATGCCCCCGAAGGCCGTTTATGATGTCAGGGAAACAAAAGCCTTTTGTGTTTCTGTGAGTTCTTCATGTGGTTTGGGAGCAGGCCAAATGAGCACAGCAACGCTGACCCGCGAGAGGGGGGAACGAACTAGGACACCGAGGTGCAAAATGCACGCCCGGAGAAAAGCCACCTCGGAGGTCCTGGGTCGTTGCTCTGTGGGCGTGGAGCCCCGGTGACCAGCCGGCTAGCATCTCCTCTCTAGCTGGCTTCCCCACTTTTTATCTTTGCAGCAGTCTCTACTGCGGGGTGTGGAAAGCCTCAGCCCAGTAGCTTCCGACGCGATTTTGTAGTAGGCCGCAGGCGGGGAGGAGCAGCGGACACGGAGGAGAGGACGGTGGCCGGGCCGCGCTCTTGGATACGTGCCCGAAGCTCCCACGTGCCGGCGGATGTGGCGCATTTATTCCCATGGGGGTTCGGAGCGTGGCGCCTCTCCCTGGCCTCAAGGAGACGCTGAGACAGCCCGCAGAACTTGAGGGGTCAGGCAGACTCAAGTTTGAGTAGCTGTTAGAGCTACACACGTTCCTAGCCAGTCGGTTGTCAGTTGTGGCGAAATGGATTGAATCATCACGAAGATCCCGAGCCCATACACACTGGGGGAGGGCAGGTGACATGATTGGTTGTCCTCAGCTCCAGGTAATTTTAGCTCCCTGCACCTGACAACCTCACCCAGAGCACGAACAGCTTAAACTAATCTTATTTTATTTGAAGGCGAGCCATCCAGACTTCTGAATTATTGCCAGGAAAAAACCCCGCAGAATTTAGAAACTTAGGCTAAACGCCTTGCACAGCAGCCTCTCCTGCATGAACGTGGTCCTGACGCCTGCCACCTCTCTTGAAAGCGCCACCACCAGCAATCTTAAAATGGCTTCAGCTGGGGTCGAGAATAGCATCCTTGCTGCCTTCGAGGCTTGGACACTCTCGCCTGATGGATTCAAGGCAGCCATTTTGTGCTTCCTACACGAAGCCTCCTCTCTCTCAAGGACAAATGTCAGGGAGTCTTTTTGTGTATTAAGGACACTTTTTTTTAAAGCTTGCTAGAGAAAGGGAATAATAGGCATCATTCTTGTCCTTAAGCAGCAATCAATTGGCAAATATTTAATGTGCAGCTGGAGGGTGTGTCGGGGGGATGGGGGTGAGGGACAAAGAATGTAGTCAGGGTCCTTGCTCTCAAGGGCCCTCGCATGTCGCTGACGTAGTTTATATAAATAACACATAGCTGGCTGCAATTTACAGATTTCAAAGCATGCATGCATTATCTCAACTGATACAACTTTGAAATCACAAGTTCGTTGTGACTTCAGAGATGAAAGATACTAAATCTCAGCAATGACAAGGTTAGCAAGTGGCTTAGTTGGGTCTTACAAGTAGGTCTTTGGACTCTAAACTCAGAGGTCTTTCTACCACACTCTGACACCAAACGGGCCACCCACCGTAGGCGGGCTGGCAGTCCTGCACAGCGAGAGCTTGGACGCCTCTCTGAGCCTCACCTTCATTTGTAAATCTGGAATAATAATAATGACACCAGTCATGACTGTGCCTTCCTTGCAGTGTTGTGCGAGGGTTACCAAGAGTGAATATGCAAAGTTCTTAGTGTCTGGGGCTGAACTGACACTTGATAAATGTTGACCTTACAACTGTCATCATCTAATGAGTTCCGAAAGCGGCTTCAGAGAGTGCAGTCTAAAAGCACTGACGAGGGGCACCCGCGTGGCTCAGTTGGTTAGGCGACTGTTCCACTCGGGTCGTGATCTCAGCGTCCTGGGATCGAGCCCCCGGTTGGGCTCCCTGCTCTGCAGGGAAGTGTGCTTCTCTCTCTGCCTACCGCTCCCCCTGCTTGTGCTCTCTCTGTCAAATAAATAAAAATCTTTAAAATATAAATTTAAAAAAAGGCACTGACAAAGTGGCTGGGGTGATCTGGTCAGTAGGAAACATCTGCAGAAATGAGGCTGTTGGAGGCAGGCAGAGAGCAGTGGAGAGCCTGGAGGAGGGAGTCGGGCTGGGTGTGACTCTGGCAGGACTCTGGCTCTCAAACTCTGAAGACGCTACAACTAGCCCTGGGACTTTGCACACATTCATATTTGATTATGATTCCCCCCCCCAAAACTTCACAAAATACATCATAGTCTTACTCCCTGTCATATACTCAAATCCTTTCTCTTGTATTTTATTTCAGTAAAAAAGAAATGGTCATGCCTGTCTAAATTGATTTCATGATTCAGTAAGGGGTGAGGGCCTGCTCCTTGAAAAACTGTGCTTTCAACAAGAATTCTTAACCTGGGTCCCTGGATGGGCTTTGTGGCAGGGAGGTGAAGGGGGGCCTCAAATCTCCTAAAGTTGTTGCATGATGGTATATGTGTATTTTTCTGGAAAGAGTGTCCCTCAGTTTCATGTGGTCCTCAAAGCATCTGTGACTCCCCCCCCCTTTTTTTTTTTTTTTTTTGTTTTTTTTGGAGAGAGAGAGAGCAGGAGCCAGTAAAGCAGAGGGAGAGACAGGAGGAGAGAGAATCTCCAGCAAATTCCCTGCAGAGCGCGGAGCCCAACCCAGGGCTCGATCTCACAACACTGAGATCATGACCCAAGCCAAAATCAAGAATTGGACGCTTAACTGACCGAGCCACCCAGGCACCCCTGTGACTCCCTCTTTGAGAGGATAGTGTGAAAGAAACCGAAAATTGGCTTTGAGATGAATGGGGCTGGATTTTAAGCGGAGTATCCCTCCACGCGCTGCCTGGATGGGCCCTTCTCTCTCCATTGTGGTGGCTGCCTCCCATGGGCCATGGGGATGGTGACAGCACCCACCATGTGGGCCTGCTTTGAAGACTGAGTGAGATCATGGGTGTAGCACAGAGTAAACACTTCCACAATGTCAACTATTGTGCACACTGTCCCTACATGGTGATGGGCCCACAGAGAAGGTTGTCCCCATTGTATCAGCCCAGTTCCTGTTGTGAGTTGTGTGTTTGTTTGAGTGGAATGAATTCTTTCCCTCTGTCATTAGCATGGAGGCCGATAGAAATTGGGGACACTCTGGGACGCCAAGCTGGCTCCGTCAGGAGAGCATACGACTCTTGGTCTTGGGATCGTGAGTTTAAGCCCCACTCTGTGCAGAAAGCTTACTTAAAAAAAAAAAAAAAGAAAAAGAAATTCAGGGCCGTCTAAGCTACCGTTAGGCCTCTCCCCTCTGTCCTCGCACAAAGCTAGAAGGCAGAAATGAGTCCTTGCACTGCTGCCTGGCTTCTGGAGGCTGGCCCTGGCACCCGAGTGGCATCCTTGCCAAGCTACCCCAGGTTCCTGGATGGCCTCGGCCACAGTACGCTCACGACACCCACTGCTGTCCCCAACTGCCCTTTGGGGTAAAAATCAAACCCAAACAAAACCAAAAGTCCCCAGAGAGCTGCCCTCAGTTTTCCTTCCTTTCGAGGAAGAAGCTGAGGTCCAAGGAAAAAGGCCTCTTTGCATAAGTTGCTTGCCTTTGGGGGAGTCCAAATTCCTGCCTTCTTACTGAAATCCAGCACCTCGGTTGCCCCCAGGCTGCTCAGTACTGAATGCTCGGGCCCCGAGCGGCAGTGACCACATGGATGCGGCAGATTTCAGCTGTGTTGGCCTCCATTCGGCGATGGGACCAGGGCCTGGGCTCTGAGGAGCGGGCGAGATGCAAGGGAACAGGTCCTCTGCCAGGAACCAGCTCTTGTTTTCCAAAGATTAGTTTAAAAAGACATGGAGACAAAGGTTTTGCTGATTTTAACAGCTTACACCCGGTGAAGAATGATTTATACGCCTGTAAGTACTGAGCCCGTTTGTTTTTAATTGGGTGTTTTTTGTAACACTGTGTGTTACAGGCTGAACTGTGTCCTGCCCCTCTTCATATATTGAAGCCCTAATCCTCAGTAGGCCAGAATGTGACTATATTTAAAAATAGGGTCTTTAGGGACGCCTGGGTGGCTCAGTCAATAGGCGTCTGCCTTCGGATCAGGTCATGATCCCAGGGTCCTAGGATCAAGCCCTGCATCGGGCTCCTTGCTCGGCAGGGAGCCTTCTTCTCCCTCTGCCTGCCGCTCCCCCTGCTCGTGCTCTCTCTCTCTAATAAATGAATAAAATCTTAAAAAAAAAAAAATAGGGTCTTTAGAAAGGCAATTAAGGTAAAATGAGGTCATCTGGGCGACCCTAATCTGATATGACTGGTGTCCTTATAAGAAGGGGAGATTAGGAGACAGACACAGAGGGGAGACCGTGTGAAGACAGCCTTCCATGAGCCAAGGAGAGAGGTCTCAGAGGGAACCCAGCCAGATGGCAGCTTGGTCTTGGACTTCTAGCCTTTGGAAGTGTGGGAGAGTAAATTTGTTGAAGACACTCAGTCTGTGGTACTTCCTCACAGCAGCACTAGCGAACGAATACCCTGGTTTGTTTGTTTTGTGAATTCATCTAGTAACAGTTTACAAGTCTGGCCAACCACATCAGAAAAGGAAACAGTAAGAAACCATCTCACAGAAGTAAAACAGTGTATACTGTCACGGTTGAAAGATGTATTTGGGCTGGAGTGAATCTGGTGGAATCCTACTCAGCCGATTATAAGCTGTGTGTCCCAAGGCAAGCTGTGCCACCTCTCTGGGCCTGTTTTCCTAGATGTAAAGGAGGGAAGATGATGGTGATGGTGATGACAGTGCCCACTTCATAAGCCTGCAGTGAGAATTCAATGGGATAACAGGTGTCAAGCACTTAGAATTGTAACCGCATCTAGAAAGCACCATGCAAGTGATTATTTTGTTGCTATTATGAACCCGTGACATGGCTCCAAATCTGCAACCTCCCTCCTTTCCAGATGTGTGACCTTGAGGAAGTCACCAACTCCCTGGGTTTGCTCTATTTGCACAGTGAAGACAGCAGTGATGTGTGAGGACTTTTTCAGCTTTAAGATTTTATTATTCTAATAAATGGTGATATGAACCATTCTGTAGAGAGTAGTGGAACATCTTGATAAGTTGTGAGAAGCATAACGCTTTCTGGGGTTTCTGTGCTCTGTGTGTTCATGGTTGGCAGACCCAGGTAAATGGGGATGCCCTTAAGGAATGACCGTCCAAATGATTTCCTTAACACGCGCACACACACACACACACACACACACACACACACACACACTGTACCCTTGTATTCTGTAAGCATTAACACCAAAAGTGAGGAAAAGGCAAACTTCTACTTTTAAGCAGTGCAAAGTGACTGCCGTAAATCTGTTTAGGTATCATCGTGTTTGACTTTAAGGAAATGGCTGAGCTATGGGCAAGGTAATTCACGAAGATATAAATGGCTGCATTATAATAAGCAGACACCTATTTTAAGCATGATCTATGTTTTTGAGAAAATTCATTACAATGAGTCTTACAATACCAACCTCTTCAATGAATTTTTCATGTCTGCATACCAAGATATATATAAAACGATCGTAATCATATACCTTTGGGGCAATGCTGAGCGCCAGCTGTTTCTGGGATGATTTATAGGTTGCCACACTCAAGGTTAATAATCAGGAGAAACAGGTTACAGTATGCAATGTATTTATGTCAGGTTAGAAGTTCAGTTAGTAGAGATAGCATGTTATAAGGAGGCACACACTTTTAATTATTTTCAAAGCGCCCCCCCCCCACATTTCTCTGCAATAAACTAAAAATAAATGATGTTTTATGCAGGGAAACTCCTCTGCCAAGCATATCTCCTGGTTACTGTTGGCTTTATTTAAAGGGGAACCGCAGCTAAGAGTTATTGCTGTGCATACGAAACACAGCTTGATGGTACTTAAACGTCTGTGCAATGGGCCTGCGTATTGGGTGTGTTGGAATTTTATAAACTTCGAGGTAATTATGCCCTTATTGAATGGCAGCATTTCCCTGCTAGCAGGATTTCTAGAGCCTTCTCAGAGCTGTGGCATATACAAGCCACAAGTCAACCTCCAAAGACTCTAAGATGTAACTTGTCTCCCTTTGAAGGCAAAGGATACAAAGGATACAAATTATTGTATCCATTTCATAAAAGTCTCAGTAATATTCCCTTTCTGAATTGAGATAGAAATTTCCCTTGTCCTAAGAAACTTCTTTTAAAATAATCAAGGAAGAGAAAATAACTATTCTTTTTATACAGAGGGTTGAGACTGTGTACCTTGCTCACCTTCGTTGACCTGTATAAGCCTCTCTCTTCTTTTCTTTCTTTCTTCGTTCTCTTTTACCGGGCTCGGATTCCTCAGCTCCCTCCCACCTAGAGGACAGCTTTCTAATGTGTGTATTGTATATACAGGTGTGTTTATTTTTGCTTACGTTCTTTCAAGGTGACTGTAGTGTTGTGTGCATCTTTAATTGCACACGTGGCATTTCGTTATGTATCTCGTTCTACCTTCTTAACTTTTGTGGGTTTCTCTTATTTTTAAGAGCCTGTTGAGGTCTCATTGGCATGTGTTATACTGAACGTGTTGCGTCAGTGGGGACAACTGTGAACCGTGCTCTACCCCGCTCAAGACAGTGAACATATCCATCACCCCCAAGGGTTTCCTCTGGCTTCTCTGTAACTGCTGCTCTCACCCTTTGCCATCCCCTCACCTCCAGGAGACAGGTGATCTGCTTTCTATCCCTAGAGATTAGTTTGCATTTTCTAGAATTTTATGTAAATGGAATCAGATGGCATGTACTCTGTTGTCTGACTTCTTTCACCCAGCAAACTGTTCTTGAGATTCATTCATGTTGTGTGTATCAGTAGCTTTTTGTTTGTTTTCGTTTTCTTTTTTTGGCGGGAGAGTAGTATTCCACTGTATGGATATACCGAGTTATTTCCCTCTTCACCTGCTGGTGGACATTTGGGTTATTTTCAATTCCTGACTCTTAGAAATAAAGCTGCTACAAACAGCCACGTACTACTTTTTAAATAGATATATGTTTTCATTTCTTTTGGATAAATACATAGGGATGAAATGTCTGCATTATATGGAAGGTGTATGTTTTACTTTTTATGAAGCTGCCAGACTTACTTCCCAAGTAGTTGTGTTATTTTACTTTCTGGCCGGAAGTGTCTGAATGCTCCCGTTCCTCCACATACTCTCCAACACTTGGTGTAGATGGTCCTTTTAATTGTAGACATTCTAATAGTGGTGTCGCATTATGGCTTTAATTTGCATTTCCCTAATAACTAATGAAGCTGAGCATCCTTTTTATATGCTTATTCGCCATCTGTATATCTTCTTTGGTGAAGTGTCTGTTCAAATCTTCTGCCCATTTGTGGGGGAGGGTGTTTGTTTTCTTGTATTGAGTTTGAGTTATTTTTATAATCTGAATACAAGTGCCTTGTCAGATATATAGTTCATAAATATTTTCTCCTAGTCTGTGGCCCTTTCCGCCACTCTCTTAATAGAGTCTTTTGAAGAGCAGAAGTCTTTAGTTTTGATGAATTTCGATTTACCAATTTGTTGTTTTATGGATCATACTTTTGGCGTTGTTTGTGGACTGTGTATTCTGTTCCATTGATCTCTATGTCTGCCTCGATGGCAGAACCAGACCGTCTTGATTACTATGGCTCTATAATAAATCTTGAAGTCAAGTAATATAGTCCTCCAACTTTATCCTTCTTTTTCCAAGTTGTTTTAGTTATTCTAGTTCCTTTGTATTTCCATATAAATTTTGGAATCAACCTGTCGATTTCTACAAAAATCCCTGCTGGGAATTCGATTGGGACTGCATTGAATTAATACACCATTTTGAGTAGAATGACATCTTACCAATATTGAGTTTTCCAAGCCATTGAACATGATTTTTTAAAATTTTTTAAAAAGTTTTATTTATTTATTTTAGAGACAGAGAGAGAGAGTGAGAGCACACAGGAGCGGGGAAAGAGGCAGAGGGAGAGAATATCCAAGCCGACTCCCACTGAGCACGGAGCCCGATGTGGGGGGCTCGATCTCACGAGCCCTGAGGTCAGGACCTGAGCCGAAACCAAGAGTTGGACACGTAACTGACCAAGGCACCCAGGCGCACCGAATGTGATATTTTTTTAAAAACTTTTTTCTCTTCACATTGAAATTTTAATTAATTTATGTTGCTTTGTATTTACTATGTTGCTTCTGACCCTGGCATAATTTCAGTGTGTATTCGTTTCCTATTACTGCTGTAACAAGGTCTACACACTTAATGGCTTCCGACAACACAAATGTGTTCTCTTAGTGCTCTGGAGGTCAGCATCTGAAGTCAGTTTCACTGGGCTGAAGTCAAGGTGTCAGCCAGACTGGTTCCTTCTGGAAGCTCTAAAATGAGACTCTATTTCCTTCCTTTTTCAGTTTCCGGTGGCTGCTTGTATTCTTTGGCTGTGGCCCTTCCCCATTTCCAAAGCCTATTCCTCTGACTTCGGTTTTGTCATCCCATTCCCCTCTCACTCTGACTCCCCTGCCTTCCTCTTATAAGGACTGTTGGGATCCCATCCAGCCCACCTAGATAATTCAGGAAAATCTCCCCATTTCAAGATCCTTAACTTTATCACATCTGCAAAGTCCCTTTTGTCAGATAAAGTAACAGTCACAGGTTCCAGGGATTAGGACAGGGACACGTTTGGGTCGTCTGCATGACCCATGCATCCACCACATTTTAGGTCCACACTTTCCCAGTGATGGACACCAACCAGGTTGGTCCCTACCGGTGCCGCCCCCCCTCCCCCACTACGAGGAATGTTGCAGAGAATCATCCTCCTTTATGTCTTCTTCTGGACTTGCAGACACATTTCCTCAAGATTTGTCTTGGGAATGAGACGTTGGGGACTCTGATGTGTATACACTGACGATGGCTGAGCAGTGACTGGTTGCTGTCGAGGAAGGCTGTACCAGTCCGCCCTCCACCAACCACGAATGAATGTCTCTCTGTCTCCAGTCCTCACCAGCACTTGCCATTGTCTTTCTAATTGTCGCCAGGTGTAAATTTCTGCCCTGTGGTTTTATTTGCATTTCTCTAATTACCAATGAGTTTGAGCAGCTCTTCATGTTTATTGGCCTTTTTGGTTTCATTTTGTGAAACCTGTTCAGCTCCTTTTCTTATTTTTCTATTAGGGTTGCCTTTTTCTGTTTAATTTGATTTTATTTAGAAAGTCTGCTCTCAAGCCTGTAGCAGAAAGGTCTTATCCTAGATTTTCTTGACTTTGTAGTTGTACCTTTCCACTTTTAGGTGTTTATCCATCTGGATGTCACCTTTGTAAGTGCTATACGTAAAAATGCAAAGTTATTTTTCTTCAGAGTGAACCAGTATTCTCAATACTAACTGCTAAAAATTCCATCCTTTTCCCATTGGTTTGTAGTACCATCACTATCAAATATTAAGTTCCTGTGTGTGTGTGTGTGTGTGTGTGTGTAATATTCCATTAACTTCTTTGTTCTTGTACCAATATCACACTTTTCTTTTATTACTGTGGCCTTATGGTATATTTACTGTCTAGTGTGGAAAATCCTTTCTCTGGTATTTTCGAGATGGATTTAGATGCTTTGTTTTTCCATATGCATGTTAATGTAAGTTTAAGTTCCTCAAAAATTCAATGTCTAATCATGATTATGATTGCATCCATTCATGGGTTAATTTAGAAACACTGACACCCTTAAACTATTACGTTGTCCCCCTAAGAGAATGGACTGTCTCCCCACTTTTCAGATCATCAACTATGTTCTTCATCAAATTCAGATTTCTCGACAAGAGACTTCAGGATTTTGGTTAATTTGTAGACAAATTCCTAGGGTTTTTTTACTATTATGAACAAAAATTTTATTTAATTTTTCATTAAAATTTCTAGTTGGTTATTTATAAAAAACTGCTACATTCGTAGGTTGATCACACAAATGACCTTGCTGAACTCTTGATATGGTTTCTTATTCTACACCCCCACCCCATAGGTGATTATCTGCAAACAATGCCAGTTTATTGCTTTAGAAAATGTTCCCCCCCACCCTGAATTCTATGAAAGTTTCATTGTCTAAATTAGAGAGTCCCTCATTCAAGACATCTCTGCTTTTTTTATTAGCTCTAACATGTGCAGTGCACTTAATGATACCCTCTTACGGCCATGTCAGTATACCTGAGAGAAAGACAAGAAGAGTTTTAATTTGCAGAGATGTAATTACATAAAAGTATTAAAAATACACTCCTTGCTGGGCTTTTCTCTTTAGAATCTTTTGTTTAGTCAACACTTTGAAATTTAGTTAGGAAACATAATGAGAGGAAAGAAATTCACAGAACTTTCAGAATTAAAGATAAAACATTACAATAATGATATCATCATGTCCCCAGTAATTATTCCTCTTTCAACATTCTGGAGATTACTCTTTTCCTTTCGTCTCAAGTTATTTGTTTAATATAGTCAGTAAACTACTCAAATCTAGCCTATTCTGTAAAGACTGGGTCAATTTTTCCAAGTTAGTTTCACATCCTATTTTTTATTTTTTACTATTTTTTAAACATTTTATTTACTTACTTAACAGAGAGAAAGAGCAAGAGAGCACAAGCAGGGGGAGTGGCAGAGAGAGAGGGAGAAGCAGGTTCCCCACTGAGAAGGGAGCCCGAGGCAGGGCTCTATGCAGGGCTTGATCCCAGGACCCTGGGACCATGACCTGAGCCGAAGGCAGATGCTTAACCCACTGAACCACCCAGGCGCCCCTCACATCCTATTTTTTTAAAAAACAAATACCTTGGAACATCTTTTGAGCTCCACACACCTAGGAAGAGTGTGATGTCATAGTTTATATTTGGGTAGTTGTCCCAAAGCTGTTCTAAACATTGGCTATGTCTTAACTCATTTGACAGTTCCGATCCTTTTCACAGAAATGTACGAGGGGAACTGTCATTAGGTCTCATGCTGGGAAAAATTGGGGTCTGAATAAATTTCTATTTTATCCAATGCCTACCAACCACTCCATTACAGGACGTACCCGAGATATGAGTGTCCAGAAGGAGTGCAGCCTGTAGTTCCTCTCTCTACACACTGAGCATGTTGGACCTGGAAAAAAGTGGAGGAAACCAAGTCTAACCCACTTAAATCACAGACAAAGAAACTGACCATCCCCGGACCACACAAGAAAGGTATTAACACTCAGGTGCACTGACTCTCACCCCGTACTCCTTCCACCAGCACACAAAGGTCCCTCCTCCCACCTTTACACAGGTGAAATCCAGTGGAAGTAATCGTCAAATAAAGGAAGGGACATATTATTATGTCCTAAATAATAGCTAGCACTGTATAATTTTAGATAGTCTTCCTTAAGACTCATATCAATTCCGAAAAGCATAGATAATGATAGCTACCATCATTCATCCTAGCTATATGCATTTGTGGATCCTCTCATCTAATTCCCATAAATGCCCTGATATGGGTGTTATTATTGTCATGTCTATTTTACAGACGAGGAAAGGGACCAAAAATGTCAAGTAACCTGTCTAAGATGTCACCACTAGAAAGTGGCCAGAGACAGGACTTGAATTAAGAACGCTCTCCTGTGTAGGTCTGTGTCTTTAACCATTACCCTATAGGTGGCCAGTTTCCTTACTTCCATTTTACAGCTACAGACCTGAGGTACAGCCCAACGTGGCAGAGTTCTTAGCTACAATTTAGAGCAACCGATTTGGGCTCATAGTAAATACCGATTGAGACTCAGGACTCCAGATTCCAAGAACCTTGCCGTCCTATGATGTACCCCAGGGGACTTCCTGGGTCCCACCCGTGCTCCTTTCTGTCCCATGGTATAGCAACTCCACTTCCTCTTTCTAAGCAGATCAATTACTTCAGAATCCATAACACCCCCCTCACCACACACACACACACACACATACACACACGCACGCACTTGGGGTTTTTTTTGCCTCTTCACCCAATGGCAGGAGAGTCATGAAATGTGCGGGTGTGAGTCTCAGCTTCAAATACAATGGGACCATTACTACCTCACCAGGAGGAAGCATTCTTTCCTTGCTTATTAAGACCTCTAGACAAAGGCCAGTGCTGTGGGATCGGAAAACAAAATGGTTGCCAGTGGTCATGAGGTCATACCATTCTCATGTCCACCCTACTCACACATGAAAGAACACCACATATTGATTGCCAGTTCAGCACATCCTGTGTACCCCAAACCATGAGATTGAATGGCATGAACTCATCATTTTTGTAGGTCAAAAATGGTTGTATATTGGCAGTGTCATTTGGTTCAGTTTAAGAGCAAGTTATTTTTTCTATTTTTACCATTGCTACGACAGTCTTCAATAGGTTATTCTGCTGTTCTTTAAGGGCACCTGCTTCTGAGAAATGGGCTGCCTGGTAAAATTGGGGACTCTCATGGACAGGAGCCTGTTGGCTGTCTTCTTTCAGCCAGAAAGGGGAGAAAGTAACTTTGGGGAGAAGTAACTTTACGGGAGCGGGACTTACCATGACGATTAATAAGCCTGCGTGGGCCATGTGGGAGGAAGCGCCGGAGGAAGGAGAGCAAATGTAGTCCACATCCAGAGCACCTGTTTATTCCGGGGAGGATGGGTTACTGCCTCTTCAATGACAGAGATTCCAGTGTGATGGACCAGCTACAGGGAGGCTGGCTGCTCCTCGCGGGTACGGCACCGTGCTGACACTCAGGGTGAATCACGGCTGCAGAACAGCTGGACTGTCAGCCCGCTGAGGACATGCCTGTGTGTTGGAGCCCATGCTTAGCTGCCCTTCCCCCCTCATTTCATGAAGCTGCTGAGTGAACACTCCAGTTGCGGGGGCTAGTGGCTGACCGATACCACAGAAAATAAATCATCAGGTCCACCTTATTAACGAAAGCCTCCTCCACCACGAGGGGCTTTGGGTGTGTATTTACTTGGCACGCTCCATGCCTATTCTTAGTGGCCAACCCCTATTCTTTCCCTAATCTGGTCACCATGCTTCACTATTTCCTTTCCAGAGAGCCCAACAATTAACCACTACCAATGGAGCCTGACTCAGCTCCTCTCTCCTTTGAGGTAAAATAGAGAATGAAAAACAGCCAAGGTTATATTGATTGGGAAGATTGCTTTTCTTTTTTTTTTTTTTTTTTTTTTTTTAAAGATTTTATTTATTTATGTGACATAGAGACAGCCAGCGAGAGAGGGAACACAGCAGGCGAGTGAGAGAGGAAGAAGCAGGCTCCCAGCGGAGGAGCCCGATGTGGGACTCGATCCCGGCACGCCGGTATCACGCCCTGAGCCAAAGGCAGACGCTTTAACGACTGCGCTACCCAGGCGCCCCATGGGAAGATTGCTTTTCTTAACCGGCTTTCAAGGCCACCCTGATTCGATGTAACTCTTCAGTAGCCTATTTCCGGCTGGCACTGGCATGTTGTGCAAAACCATAGACGCACAGATCGATTTTTTTCACTTTCAGTCAAGTGATCGGGAGAACTGTCCGCAAGGCCCAGGTGCGGGTTAGGGAAGGGTCACAATATAATAGGAGGATGCAGACCGGGAGTGTGAGCCATCCAACCGCTCAAACAATTTTCTTGTGCCTTCAGGACCTGTTGAGCCTGAATGATGGGTGCTTCTGGGAATGGCTGAATTACAGCCAGGAGCATGAGATAAAACCCACTCTATGATGTGCAGTTCTGGTTTACCTGGTGTCCTGTGCTTAGAGTTTCAACATCCGTCAGAGTCCGGCAGCAATGCCTGTTTCTCAAAAGAGAAATCATTCTTGCCAAGAAATTGTGGCTTTGCTTCTAAAACCCGGAGGCCCCTGCTGTGATTTTACAAGGAGCCCGCAGAGGTTTCATACAGCATCCTCCCCTGCGACAGACACTTTGGAATCACCAGATCTGCTATCATAAGGGCTCGAGGGAAGGGCTGTGGCTGCTGCAGGCCAGCTAGTTGGGGACGAGCTGGCCCCTACTTCCCGCGAGTCGCCTTTCAAGTCACCTCTATGCGGGGGAGTGGCACTGCCAAATGTCAGGTATGTTGCCTCCACACTCCAAAGAAGCTCATTGTGCTTCCTTCTTAGGGACTTAGGGCAACAATTTGTTCTCCACTTTTGAGAAGGTATCCCTTCATGTCCTCATGGACCTCCCAGAGACTTCACTGATGTGGCCTTTATTTTTGTGGGATATATCGGCTACCTTTGGCTTACACATATCTTACCAAGACATCCTTGGCCCCTGCTATTTTCTGCTCTCCAAGTTTTGCTGTTATGATGTTATCAATGGGACGCCTGGGTGGCTCAGTCAGTTGGGTGTCTGTCTTTGGCTCAGGTTCTGATCCTAGGGTCCTGAGATCGAGCCCCACATTGGGCTCCCTGCTCAGCGGGGAGCCTGCTTCTCCCTCTTCCCCCTGCTTGTGCCCTCTCTCTCTCAAATAAAATCTTAAAAAAAAAAAAAAAAAGGAAAAAGAAGCTTTAATGATAGTATCAATGCAGTAGATCAGTGTGATATCTTTTGGGAAAGAGAGATGACCAGTGACCCTTTGGCACAGCACTGAAGCAAGATGATGAAGAGGTGCGAGAGACTGCTGCCCAACCAGGCAAAGACAAACTTCTGCTGTTCTCTGTGGCGGTGGAGAAAAAAGTGCACACTTTTTAAAGTCAGTGCCGGCATCAAAAGTACCAGGAGCCTGTGTTGATTTATTTCAGGGGAGAGACCTCATCTGGAAGAGCACCTTAGAACCACGACCTTATTCACCATAAGATAATCCACCGTCATTCGTTCCCCAAAACCCATCTATCCTCTGCATCACTCTGAGGTTTGCTGCCTATGACCAGTTCTGGTTTCAACTCCTTTATCAATGAGCATCTTTAGTCAGAAGCAACAAATAGGGACTCAGGCTGATTGGTGTACTATACAACCACTGATGTCTCTGGTGAAAAAACTTACCTCTGCAATTCTCCCAGAGATAAAGCATAGTTTTTGATTACTGTCTGCTAGGGACTGTCAGCATGCATCAGGGACTCCCATCAGATTCTCTGACCCTAGGAGCCTTTATTTCACTTCTAAGGGAGAACCAAAGTGAGGATTCCACTAACTGTCCAGATGCTACCCTTAGCCATGGTGGAAGGGTTAAAGATGCCACCGACTCTCCTGGGAGAGGTTTTGGTCATACTCTGTTTCTTACCTCCCTCCCCAAAAGCTGCCTCTGTGACTAGAAGGCTTCCAGGGTGTTCTGGGTGTTCTCGAGGAGTAGGTGGTTTCAAAGACCACCAGTAGCCCAGCCTATAGAGAATGGCAACCCTGGTGTCACACAAAGACATTGGCCCCTTACTTCATCTGTGCATTTGTCCAAGTTTTGACGAAGGGGGTGTTTTCTTGGGGCCCTCTTTGGAGATGAGGTAAGGTTTGGGGGAATGTGTTTCACTTCATCACTGATGATAAATCTGTCAACATTCCTCTCTCCCCAAACTCCAAGTCTTTGGATTCCTTCGACTACATTTGATCAACGCATTTTTGGCATCTCAGTCTCTTGCAGCAGGGACTATCAATGATTACAGACTTCAGTCAGCTAAACAAACAAACAGCTAAAACTGTTCCCAGCTGCCCGAGCTAACTCAGTGAATCCAGACTCTCTGGAAAACAGACCTATAATCAAATTCAGTTCAGTCTACAAATATGTACTTTTCTTCTTGGTATGGCGCTTTAGAATACCTCTCCATATCTATTCGCCAAGTTTGTGCTAAAAGAAATTACTTATTTTGGTATGTAAGTCTTTTCTGCTCAGGTTTGGTATTAGACTTGACCTTCCAGAACCTCCTGAGACTTTCTCTAGTTAAGAAGCCACCTAGAAGTCTGAGAGTGTTGTAACTGAGGGGCACGAGGACAGTTTTCGGTCAGATGAAGGCACTGGGGCTCTTCCACAAAGTAACGATGGTCAGAGAAGGGGAGATGGGTCGTCATGGCCTTTGTGGCAGGTTCAAGGGGAGCGACGGGATCTTAATCCCGAGAGCCTGTTGGATAGTCCCCAGATCCACATTCCAACTCCTAGGCTTTTACTCTCTCCTAATCAATGCTCTAAATTTTGTACAAAAGATGTAGTGAGGCTGTGAATTCAACTGGCAATGGAGTTCATCGGCCTGCAGGATCCAACTTTGAGTTTGGCTTTTGGCTTTGTCAAGACATATGGCTGCAAGAAATGAGAGTTTATTTTAACAGTCATGTAAGTTTCACATTTTCTGACTATGCAATGGGCCGAGGATTTACATATTTGAGCTTTTTTAAATTGCCCATCCCCTGTAGAAATACCGACCCCACCCTACTCTTGGGTCTTGCATTCCTTACGGTTTCCATCCCATTGTTGGGCAGCAATCACAGGGTCCCCTGAAGCCTGCTGTGAATGGGGGCTTTATTCAGAGGACTACAGGTCACGATGAATGAACCATTTTGGCCACCATGCTGCAGCACCTGACAGAGTCACATTCTTACCTGCACTTTCTTCCCCGCCCCCCACTCTCTTCCCCAGCTAAGCCTGATAACCAACCCCAGATTTCCCCCATCACCTCAAAGTCTCTTTCCTCTAATCCCCTCTGGTTCCAATTTCTCTATCCATGAGCATTCTTAGGTGTAAGCATGGTGGGTTGATTTAAGCAGAAAAGAAACTCATTTAAAAAGATAATAGGAATCTCAGAGAATTTCTAGGAAGGTGAGAGAAAAAGGAATAACACCCCCCGATTCTATCACAAAACTATCTAGTGAAGATCCTGGGGTTCTTGTCTCCCAGTTCGGCTCCCATCCCGATGGCATTCGCTGAGTCCTGGGACACGAGCCCCAGGACTGTTGACTTTGCTCTCTCGGGAGCTTGACTTGCTGCAGTCGTCCCTGTGCCAGAGAGAACTTCTGTAGCTCCTAATAGGACACACTGTGAAGGATACCTTACCCCTGACGTAGCCTTCCCAATAATGCAGGATTTCAGTCTCATCATGAGAAAACATTGGGCAAAGCCAAATTGAGGAGCATTCTACAACGTTACTGACACTCTTCAAAAGTGTCCAACTTAGCGGGTGCCTGGGTGGCTGAGTCGGTTAAGCATCCAACTCCTGATTTCGGCTCTGGTTGTGATCTCAGGGTCATGAGATCCAGCCCTGCATCGGGCTTTAAGCTCAGTGCAGAGTCTGCTTGGGATTCTCTCTCCCTCTTCCTCCACCCCTCCCCCCGCTCACTCTCTCTAAAATATAAATAAAATCTTAAAAAAAAAATGTCAAGCTCAGGAGGGACCAGGAGGGCCTGAGGAACCATCACTGACCGGAGGAAACAAGGAGACGTGACAAGCAAGTGTAATGTGGCATGCTGGCCTGGGTCTGGAACAGAGAAAGGAATGAGTGAAAAAACTAGTGAGATCCAAACAGAGTCTGCCATTTAGCAAACAGAATTCTACTAACGTTAACTTCGTTGTGATGGCTGCATGATGGTTACGTAAGATGTTAGCACAGGGGAAGCTGTATGAGGAGGCCACAGGAACTCTGTCTTATTTTGGCAACTCATCTGAACATCTAAAATGATCTCAAAGTAAAAAGTTACAAACCCAAAATAAGCAATATTACTCCCTCTAAGCAATGGCGCATTTGAATGGAGGGAAATGCTATATTTTTGTTCCTCTGACTGCTGCGTCCCTGAGTTGTTACATCAGGGACACTAGATACCAGCGGTCTGCAGAGAGAGGAGGAAGTTGGCAAGGGTGGGAGGGGGGAGAGAAGTAAGAGTGGGTGGGGAAACCCCATGACAAGCTCGTGGGGGAGGTGTTTTGAAGCAGGCCTTTGGGATGCCTTAAATTCCGCCCCCAATGACTCTTTGCTTATGGGACTGGCTTTGGAGGTCATGATTGATCAATCTGGGGTAAGGAGGAAGAATTCCCCAGAGAATAACAGCCAGTCTTGGGCACCTGAGCTCGACTCTTACTTTGAAATGATTTTCTTTCTGGGGCGCCTAGCAGGCTCAGTCAATGATCTCAGGGTTGTGAGTTCGAACCCCATATTGGGCACAGAGCTTACATTAAAAAAAATTTCTTTTAAACATTTTTATTTATTTATTTGTCACAGAGAGAGAGAGCACAAGTAGGGGGAGCAGCAGAGGCAGAGGGAAAAGCAGGCTCCCCGCTGAGCAGAGCCCAACGTGGGACTCGATCCCAGGACCCTGGGATCAGGACCTGAGCCAAAGGCAGACGCTTAACCGAAGGAGCCACCCGGGCGTCCCTAAAAATTTTTTAAAAATAAAAAAGTAGGGATGCCCGAATGTCTCAGGCAGTCAAGCGTCTGCCTTCGGCTCAGGTCACGATCCTGAGGTCCTGGGATCGAGTCCCGCATCCAGCCCCACTTTGGGCTCCTTGCCCAGTGGGGAGTCTGCTTCTCCCTCTCCCTCTGTCTGCCACTCCCTCTGCTTGTGCTCTCTCTGTAAAAAATAAATAAAATCTTTAAAAAAATTTTTTTTTAATTAAAGAAATGATTTTCCTTCTCATTACAGCACTGTCTGATAGAGAGTTCTGTGATGTTGGAAACACTCTATGTCTGTGCTGTCCTACACTGTTGCCACTAGCCACGTGTGGCCATGCAGCCCTAGAAATGTGGCTGGTGTAATGGAAGAGCAAGGTTTAATGTCAATAGCCACGTGGGACTAATGCCGTACTGGTTAGCGCAGCTCTAATAACTGGCTTATGCCTGTTTTCTGTTGAGGGTGATATGGCTCAATACTGGCAAAGAATTACAATTTTAAAAATGTGTGTGTATGTATGTAATCGACTACCCAACAGCAAAGACATGTTGAAATAAGGAAGAGTTTTACAACTGGCAAATCGGTAAATTGGTAAATCATGGAATTTCATAGCTGGAAGAGACTGAAAGAGACCTTAAAACTTGTTTGTTCCAACCTCCTCATCTTACTGAGGAGAAAGCGGGGAATGTAGGATTTTCCCAGGATCGAGGGCAAGGTAAGAGCGGAGGCGGGTCTGGAACGAGGACTCTCCAGCCCCATGCCGGCGTGTGGCCTCACACACTTAGAACTAAAGATTGCACCTGCCAGCCCATTCAGCAGCACCTGCGTGCATACTGATGAGCTCCGCATGCACCCCGCTCCACCCTACGCAGCCACCTCATTTCTCCCTGGCCCCCGCTGTTGAGCCTCACCAAAATATCCCAAATGTGAGGTTTGAAGAACAGTCCTTTTTAACAAAAAGTGGCAAAGCCTCCGCCTTTTCAGCCATATGGTCTCTCTTCTGGCCCCAAGGGAGGAGAAGAACTAAATAATAAATCCTCTAGAGGATACGGAATCAAGGACACCAGAGAGCCTTCTCATAAATTGCCTCTCCGTTACAATTTGAGTATATTCACAACGGAGAACTCTAAATAAGATGGGGGAGAGGCGAATTCATTTTATAAACATGGCTTTAAATCTCTTCCTGTACCCGAGCCACGAAATTAATTACGGAGGCGATGAAATGGGGGGAAAAAACAGCGTTGTTTTAAACTGTAATGAATATTACCGGAGCTGCTTTCTTAACCAGTTTACTTCCCAAAGATGAGGAGGTAATTTCATGGATTTAAATCTCCTTATTGGGTAATTCGGCAGAAAATATAGGTGATGGTCACATCACCAAAGGATGCCCCATTGTTCTTCTAAAACAACCAGCACAGTTTAAGTCCCCTCGTGGTGCAAACAGTGGGAAAACCCACCTTCGGATGGGAATAAGGAAATCGCAAAGACAAGTAACCGCCTCTCACAAGTTCATGTGTGACAGAGCCCGTTACGGAGTGTTATTCCAGATGTTTTCTTCCTGCTGTGAATTTGGGGTCCTTGCAAAGGCCTGTTTCTCACAACTTCTTCCCCGGAATGTAAAAACCAAAGGCTCCACCTAATTGTCAAGGGAGACCGTTCCAAGAAGTTCCTCATCTTGTGCTACCCACTTTGGTGAAGATTCAAGTTCACGTATTGACATGGAGTATTTCTTTCTTCTTTGGTTCCAGGTCTTTCCTCAGGGGGGCCTTGGAGCCTACGGTCACTGACGACAAATCTAGTGTGTGAATTAACTTCTGCTGACTATAAACACACAAGATCAAAGTGACATCCTAAGCACCCTGTGCAGTCCCTGGCCGCCCAGAGAACGGTACTCTGTCAATAATCTATACACACATCAGCGAGGCACAGGCCCCGCATAAGTAATGAAGGATGGGACAGAAGACATCATAGCAGCAACTAATATTTACTGAACATTTTCTATCTGCCAGACACTTTTCATCCCCTGTGTCGGATAATCCCCTGAGATCGACAGTATTATTGTCACCTTCACTGATGAGGAGACCACGGCGGAATAGCTTGCTCTTGGGCATCAAACAACCAGGTGACAGTCCATATTTGAATCCAGATTTATCTGACTCAGATCCTGAACTCTCAACCATGATATTATTCTGCCGTGTTTTGGAGGAAAGAGTGTTCTGAGAGACCCAGAACCAGGAGTTAATAGGGTCTCATGCCTTCGGGCAGATTATTTCTGATCTGCCAGGAATGTTCCCTGGCTCCACTCACTGCCCCTACCCCTCATTGCCCCAGGCGGCAGGTGTGGCTCCTGAAAGTTGATTGGGATAAAGGCTTTCAGTGACTTTTGCTCCTTCTTCCATGCTCCTTCCTTCTACCCCACCCCATCCCCCACCCCTACTCTGTGGTTTCAGTTTTTCCAGGACCTCCTGCACCCTCTCAACCCATATCGAGTTTCTCTCCTGTCTGGGTGCAGTGAGTAAAATGGTGCTAACTGAATCAGATTTTCTCCTTTAAGGTGAATGGTAGGCCCTGTGAGGACACAGTACCTCCACTTCCTGTGTATCTTGATGGTGGGCATTTCTGCTACACTTTTCCCCGGGGCAGGGCTCCTACAAAAGCGCTCACTCGGTCAGATCAGTGGTGGGCAGGGAGGAAATAAGACTTGTGCTGATCCTATCATTGACTATTACAGTTTCCTTGGGAAAGCCGAACTTTGGCTTTGCTAGATTCAAATGCTGGGAAGTATCCAAGGAGTATATTAAAATTACTACCACAAAGTTTACTTTCTGAAAATAAACTTCTTTTATCCTTCCTAATCTGCTGGGGAAAAGACAGTCCAAATGTCAAAGTATTTTCCAGACAGATTGACCTGGCAGTTGATAAGCTGGTGCTGATCCACATTGTATGTGAATTGATAGTGATTGCTTAGCCAGAATTGACGGTAATATTACAGCATAAATGTCATACGTGTATTTGCCTGAGTTTGGCAATAAGTCAGCACCCCCTCCCCCCGCAAAGATTTTGGGGCAGCAGAATAGCAATGTAATAGTTCAGATAGTGCTGTCTGCGGGACCACTCAATGAGCTACACCTCTACCGGGCTGATATGGGGGTCAGAAGTGTGTCATTCTCTGGACACCTGGGTGGCTCAGTGGGCTAAGCATCTGCCTTCGGCTCACATCAGCTCCTAGGGTCCTGAGCTGGAGTCCTGCATCGGATTCTTGCTCGGAGTGGGGGGCCTGCTTCTCCCTCTGCCTGCTGCCACTCCCCCTGCTTGTGCTGTCTCTCTCTCTCTCTCTGGCAAATAAATAAATAAAATCTTAAAAAAAAAAAAAAGTCTGTCATTCTCTCTGTGGGTCTCAGTTGCCATGTGCCTTCGTGGTAGGATCTGTCTCTCTGGCATTTAAAGAGATGAATTCTGTACTGCCCACATGTAAACGCACAGCCCCAGTTGGTACTTTGTTGAAGAAGCTATGATGCGTCCAGAAACGAGGAAAATCTGGAGGTATTGGACTTTCCAAGGTGGCAATTTTCTAAGGGATTTTCAAGGGTACTTTTGAAAGTGTGTGACTTTGCCCTGAGAGTCCGAGCTGGGACTCTGCTGGATGATAATGAGTGTATCCTGTCCTAATAATGGTAACTATCCCTTGCAAAGAAGCAATTGTATTCCAAGCTTCTTTCTTGCGGTGAGTATTGTGTTAGGTTTATATAGTAGATACTAGAAATAATGAGGGCTGATCTTTCCAAGCTGTACCCAATTATGCCATTGTCCTCTGAAGCAAGTGCCCTATGATACACGCTCTGCAGGCACTCCATTATGATGCCTTCTACTGTATCACTGAGGCCTAGAAGTGGGCCTCACTTTCATGAGTCAGGCTCTCTCCCTCTAGCCCTTGGCTCTGCTTTTCTCAGGCCTGACTTCACTTTGGGGCTGACCTTCTCCATACGGTGGGCTCCTGGTGAGGTGAGCTTCGCAACTGCAGCAGAGAGAACTTCTCTTTGCCAAGAGTGACAGTAACAGTTCTGGAAGCCCATTGCTGCGGCTCTGGGTTGACCTGGTTTGGGTCTCAGGCCCACGCTGGCCCCCGCCCAGGGCTCAGCAGCCTGGGATATGCGATGCTCTGATTGGCCAGTCCTGGGCGCTGAGGCGGAGCCAGGTTCAGGCCACGCCCACACGTGCGAAGCACTGAATGGCGGGAGCGGAAGTGCTCCAAGGACAATCCCACTATGGCTGCCGGTAACCGAAGCAAGGGCCCAGCATGCGCACAAACACAACCCGGGCAGCTCCTCAGACCCTCGTAGTCCTCCTTTCTCCTGTCACCGCCGGCTATGCTTTCTCTCCTCCGTCTTCCCTCCACCTCCAGACTATTAACTCAAGGCTTTTCCTGCCTCCCAACTTCCAGGCCTCCGTGCCTTCTCTTTGCTTTCTTCTCCAGGCCTCTTTCCATCTCTGTTTACCGCTCTGTTGTTTCTTTTTTATTCCTCATGCTGCAGTTCCCTCAGAGGTGTCTGATGGGGTTTGTTCGCACCGAGGACAGAGTACAGTGTCCATGCTGAGCAGTGTGCTCTCGTCAGGCCATGTCATAGCCCCCGGGCAGCCTGCAGAAGGTTTCCTTCCAGTGAGACCCCTTCCCCTGGGGTGATCGGCCCGGGTAACAGAACTATGTGCTGGGGGATAAGGCAAGGGGCCTATGGAAAAGGTACAGTTTTTTGCTTTTTTTGCCCAGAGATCACAACACTCAGAGCTTCTTGGCCCGAAGAATGTATATAGCGTTTCTCCTAAAGGACCAGCCTCCATTATTTCTAGTATGTGCTATAGACACCTAAACCCACACTTGATAAAAGAAAGATCTGTGTGGAATAGGGACAATTTTTTTTTTTTTAAAGATTTTATGTATTTACTTGAGAGAGAGAGCAAGCAAGAGAGCACATGAGCAGGGGAGAGGGGCAGAGGGAGAAGCAGACTCCCCGTGGGGCTCGATTCCAGGACCCTGGGACCATGACCCCAACCGAAGGTAGACGCTCAACTGACTGAGCCACCCAGGCGGCCCAGGACAATTTTTTTTTTTTTAAACTCCAGGTGGGACCACTGTTGGGTGTATGACAGATGGAAAATCTAGAAACCTGTAATCTCAATGACGCAAGGAAAAGGGGTTTGATAAGAAAAGGTGAAAGGGGTTGAGAAAGGCTAAGCGGTGACCACAAGAAGTTTTTTTAAAAACTAAAGGTTAAAGAAGATATTGCTCAGCTATTCCACAGGTACTGGGAGCCTAGAGCATGCACACTGGTTTCAACAGTGGCAAGAAACAACCTTATTAAACCACAGATTGCAGTACTGAGAGAAGCTTCTAAAGGCTTCTAAGAGCGTGATGAGGTGATGGAGTGAATGACTGCCAGGTAGTCAGGGGGATTACAATTTAGAGTTTTATAATTTGAATTCTAAAATATAATAAAAATGGGAAGCCCACCGCTTTTTTTATTTCATTTTAACAAAAGAGCCTTCATTTTATCTACCTTTCTGTCTCCCTCCCAACTGCCCGGTGATTACTTGTGGGTCAGAAAGAGGGAGAGGCAAGTACAAAATTTAAGGAGGCCCTTCCTCTCAAGTGCCACCCCTGCACTGGCCTGCTAGCTGGACAGTGAGTGCCTCCTTAAATTTTATGCCCTGGGCTCCTGCCTGTCTCACCTGAGGCCTGGTTCTCTTCCAGGAAGTATGGTGGTTTCTTTTTCCTAAAAGCAAAACATTCGGTGGTGGTTTCGATGAGAGCAATCACTTAATCCTGCTCTTTCTGACCCGGTTTAGAGGACATAAACTAAAAATGAAGAATTTTGTTTGCAAGTGTAAGACCGAGAAGGTAAACATACAGATTTTTCTAATTAAAAAAAAAAAAAAAAACAGAAAAACCCAAAACCCCACAACTTGGTTTTCTGTTAGCTTGCTTTTTTTTTTTTTTTTTTTTTTTAAATCCCTGTGCACTATCAAAACCTATCCTCTCCTGGCCGGATTAGTCCCCAGGGCTGCCAGGTGGCCACTTCTGCCCTGAGCATTTTCATATCAGCAATCTGTTTCCCAGTCCAGACGCTTCTCCTAGACAGCTCATGTTCACCTGTCTTATTAATAATTGGCTGCAACCTTTTCAATTTTCCCCTCTAATAGGCTTGCAGAGTTATGTTACTTATCACTTTATGAGCTCAATTCTTCTAGATTTTTACATTACTCCTCTAATGCCTTCAGGTAAATTGCAGGATCACCTGAGTAACTCGATGCTGATGAGGAAAGCTTTGAGGCAAACACATCGTGGATGGGGCCAGGATGTTCTCTGAAAACCTGGCTTAATTGTCTCCAGGCTGCTTGGCATGACCACATCATGCATGGCTTTCCTCCACAGTGAAAACAGTCCTGAGAATAAGTATTCTCCCTGGAACACAGAGGGATCCCTCATTTCTCGCTGTCTGAGTGGCACCGTGTTCATTCATTCTTCCACTTCCTAAGAGAACTTACTTTATGAGGATACCTTGTAATAGTCAGCTTGGCATTTCCTTTAATTTCCATGGAAAATATCCTGGGCTTCCCGCCCCACTAGAAATAGTTACTGCCATTCAGGAAGAGCCTTCTTCAAACATTTCTGAAGGGAAGATCCCTAGAAACCCTGACTTTGGTGTCTATTTTCTTTTCCTTTTTCTTTCTTTCTTTTCTTTCTTTCTTTCTTTCTTTCTTTCTTTCTTTCTTTCTTTCTTTCTTCTTTTTTTTTAGAGAGAGAGCGTACAGGTGCATGTGACTGGGGAGGGGGAAGAGGGTGAGGGAGAGAGAGAATCCCAAGTGGGCTCCATGCTCAGCACGGAGTCCAACTTGGGGCTTCATCCCATGTCTCTGAGCACCCTTAGATCATGACCTGAGCTGAAATCAAGAGTCGGACACTTAACTGACTGTCCTATTTTCAGGACTATATTGAAAGCTAATAGCTTTTTAATAGTTGTGAATCATGTAAAAAAAAAATCAGATGTTGCTGTTCCCTCTCATGGGCTCACAATGCTTTGTTTCTGTTAGAGAGAAGTGAAGCTGGAGATGTCCTCGAGGGGGCTAGTTGGCCAGACAGGCTGGTTTCCCAAGGGGTGAGTGCCCAGTCTGGTCATGGGCTTCTCAGGATAAGAAATGATTAGTTAGGGCAGCTGGAAATGTTTGGCTTAGAACCCTCTGCCTTAAAACCTACAAGAAACCGACATGTTAACCATAAGTCCAGTTAATTCATATTTAATGCAAAACGTATCAATCAAATGATCAAGAATTCCCTACAACACCGGTGGCTGCTGACTTCTGTTCATTAAAACCTCCAGCTTCCATCTCTATTTTAGGGAGGTGTATCCCAGAGCACATAATAATTTTACTCATGGTTATTCATTGGAGTTTCCATTCTCCTCCCCTTACCCCCAACAACATTGGGGAGGGAGTGTGATTTCTGGATCAACTCCCTTTTTAGAAGTCCCCAGGCTGATCTTTTCAGCTCTGTAAGAGTCCTCCTTGAGATTCGTTCACTTCATTCACTCACTGTGGTCCACCCAAATTCCCATTTGGTGACCTGAGAACGTAGGTTTACCACTCTGAGATTGGGGTTCTTAAATTTCTGTAAGCCATGCATTAACTGACTGTCCCTGAGAGTTACCATTTCTACAGACAGCCGATCCCATCCATAGGCTAAGCTGTGCCTTCCTGAGGGGGACTTGATACCTTCGTGCAGAGATCATTTTTACAACAACCACGTGCAAGAGAAGAAATGACGAATGTACCTGAAACCAGAGCAAACTGAAGGTTCACTTTTCTTACTCTGTTAACTTCAACCTTATTTAAGTAGAACAGCGAATAAATGTTACAAAGAAGTCTCAAAGAAGAGAGAAAACTCTCCCCCCCCACAGCCCCCCACCATGTCAACTTATGAAAGACTAAGTGAACCAGTGGAAATATAATTGGGTACTAAAAAACATCAAAAGTGCATATAATCTCTCTTGCCTCTGTTTTCACACTCAAGTTCAGATGTTACAAGGTTCTCCTCAAAATCTCAATTAGGTCTGCGTATTTATATTCAAAAAGCCCATCTGGTAGGTAGGTAGATGTTGTCTCATTTATGCTCTAAGTGCCATGGTGAGGATGTGTATCAATGCCAGTCTGTGTGGGTAGGTTTTGTTGTTAAAAGCTTCACAATAGGCGGGGATGATTGATTACAAGACTAAGGCTACGTCGTTTCTCTGCAGCCCACCTCTCGTCCCCTCCGCTGGTAAGTACAAGTAGGCTTTCTTCCACCAGCCTGAGGACTCAGAGTAAAAAAAAGTAGCATTGGTTAGTCAGAATGTTCTCCTCACTGGAAAACCACTATTGGAGGGGCCAGGAAATGACAACTTTCAGCCCCCTGTGGTCATGAATTATAGACCATACACAGTGTCATGTGAAACCAGGGAAACTCATATATTTCAGGAAAATCTCCCCCTCCCCCTGGGGTTGTTGTGTTTTGTTCCGTGTGAATCAAATTCCTGGATTTTCTTACAGAGCATCTATGGTTCCCACCGGAAGGGAACAGAAAACTTCAATTCTCTGAAGGGAAGCTACTCCATCTGCAGCATGCAGCTTTTACTGGAAGCCCTGCCGCATTTCCTCCGTAGGACATCGGGTTTATCTAAGCTGTGAAAGCAACCCAAAGATAAGACCAATGACGTTTTTCTTGTTACAAAAAAGCTGTCTGCCTACTGTCTGGAAACAGTGAATCCTTGATTTGGAAGGGACTCCAGCAATTTAAGGTTGAAAACGGGGCCTCTTCACTTATTTGAATCTCACCCTTCCCTTGGGGGAGAGCTGCTTATGAGTTATTCCAAGGTTTAGAAGTACTAGAAGAATAGGTCACTGGGTTTGTGGCTACATTTGGCTCCTACAATTGTGCAATAAAACCACATTCTGCTGGTTTCCTTAGGTAAGAGTAGAAATGCCTAGATGGAATGCCCATCAGCATTTGTACTCTTTGAAGAAACATAGTTTAAAATGCTCAAATACTTTGAAACCTTCAAAAAAAAATCAGAAATAGTATTCTGAAGTCACAGAATACTTTCATGTTTAACCCACGTGGCTAGAATAAATGTGCAAGATGATATATTAATCTCTGGTATATTTGGAAACATTACCCTTCTAAAAATTTAAATTGTTCACAAGATAAGTTCATTTGCTAAAATAAGATTGATTGATTGATTTGAGAGAGAGAGAAAGTATGAGCAAAGTGGGGGCAGAGGGAGAGGGAGAGAGAGTCTCAAGGGGTCTCCCCACTGACTGTGGAGCCCAGTCCCACAACCCTGAGATTACAACCTGAGCCAAAACCAAGAGTCGGTCACTCAACCGACTGCACCACTCAGGAACCCCAAGATAAGTTCATTTTTTTATGGAATTCTATTTGATTTTAACATTCCTTTATGATCATGTGTTTGTCAGTATGTCTTGGATTCAGTCAATGCTAGCGATCTGAAATAGTTATTGCTCCATTCTCGATCCAGCTGTATGACTTTTGGGAAGTTAACACCCTGGCACCTCAGTTTCTTCATTTATAAAGTGAGGATAATAACAGCATCTACCTCTCTGAGCGCTTCTCTACTTATTAATTTAACAAATACTGGCTCTTATGGCTCAGGGAGGGAAATAAATGAGCAAACAGAAAAATAAGTAATTTTACATGCTTTAAAGTGCTTTGCAGGAAAAGAGAGTGCTAGGGTGATTTGATTGGTTTGAAGGAAGGTCTCCATGATGTGAAGACATTGAAACTGAAGAATGAAGAAATATTAGCCGGGCAAAGGCTGGATATTCCAGGCAGAGGTAGAAACATGTGCAAAGGCCTGAGGTGAGAATGTCTTTGATCTTTACTGGAAGGGCCTGACTCATGGCTGGAAGACAGTGATGTGGGCTACTGGAGTAAATAGGCAATAGGCAGGTCCAGGTGTTGACTTGTTGGCCAAAAGAAAGCCATTGGAGTTTTCCTGAGCACTTTGGGAAGCCATTAGAAGACTTTAACCAAGGGCAGGACTTGACCTTGTTTACATTTATTATTTATTTTAAGTAGGGTCTATGCCCAACGTGGGGCCTGAACTCACAATCCTGAGATCCGAAGTTGCATGCTCTACTGACTGAGCCAGCCAGGCACCCTTTTGACCCCTGGGATCATGATCTGAGAGGAAAGCAGCCGCTTAGCTTAACTGACTGAGCCACCCAGGCGCCCCTAACCTTGTTTACATTTTAAAAAGAGCTCTCTGGCTACAGTGTGGAGAGGAGACTGGGGAAGAAGGAATGGAAGCCAGGGCTTTCTTTGTAAGCTAATGAACGTTTAGCATCTGCTGCAACATTTGACACATAATAATAGCCTAGTTCATGTTAGTGATTGCTATTAATTATTATTGTCAATATTATTAACAATAATGCTTCAGTTTGGCATCATCATCTGATGATATTTTCAACATGTATACCTGAAATTAAATGTCCACATTGATTTCAGTCACTACAATGTAAAAAAAAAAAAAATTAGGTCAGCAGTTGGGAGGTGAGTTTATTGGTCTAGCTGGGACTCAATCGTAAAGCCAGTTTTGATTCCTCAACTGTTTACTTTATTATTGTCCATATAGTTAGTGGCGTGTGTTGAGTGCAGACTTTTTAATGAGCACATTTATGAAACATTTTTCATTAGTTAAATTACCCATCTATAAAAGAAGGCACTTAAAAAAAAATACCTTGTTTTCCGGAAACTTTAACATTTACTTCTGTGAGATTTACTTCTAGGCAGAGAGCGATATGTGTGTTTGGGAAACTAGCATTTATATACTAAATCTCAAGCTTTGCGAAAGGGTCTCTATTGGTCACAAGTAACCAGAGTTGCATGTATTCCACTTTTCTTGCTCTCTGTCAGTCTTTTAGCAGCTACAGGCAGTAGGGGAGAGCCACAAAATGCTGAGTAACTTTGTGCCCTCTCCTGGACCTCTCCGAGTCTCCGTTTACTCATCTGTCAAATGGCTGTAATAATCATGACCTCCTTTTAAGGCTGTGAAGATTAAGGGAGAGAAGTCATTAAAGTGTTTCCATGGTGTCTGACACATAAAAGAGCTCAACCTTTGTTAACTGTTGAGCTTATTATTATCATTATTATTTGAAGACCCAAATCCCTGCTCTCCTTTATGGGACCCATTTAATTCCAAATAAAAAGGATGAGCTCTGGATTCCAGGTAGAATTGCTTTGGATATCAGAAAATGTTAGTGTGATGACCTGTGACATTTTATCTCTGACCCTAATTTGACCCTGGAGCCAGGATGAGACCCGGAAAAGAAGCCTGCGGCTCTGGCTCCAGCGGTCTTCCCAGACTTCCCAGCCGCACAGCGCTGTGAGAGGAGGCCCTCCTAAACACTGGCAGTTTTGCGCGCTGCATTTTTGCCCACAGGTGCCAGCTGCTTCCTCAGGGGCAGCTGACTGCCCAGTGCACACTCAGGGCCCTTGCCAGGCCCGGCTGGGGCCCCCACCGACCACACAGAGGCAGGCCCAGCCTCTTGCAGGTCCACCCTTGCCCTTCCCCCTTGGTCAGAGGAGGGCCTTCTCCCTTCCTCCTGGCCCTGTGTCCCCTCCTCCACCTCCCTGGCCCCTTCCCTTCACTGCCCTCCCTCCCACTGGTGGTTTCTTCCTGCAGAAGAAATCCAGGAAACCACCACTCACATTTCCTCTGCCCACAGTTTCTCCAGGGCCTGACTCACACACAGTTCGGTTTGATTTGAAGTTCCCTTGTCTCCGCCCATGAGAAACCCCAGCCATCCCATTCATTTCTGGGAGCGCCGGCTTGCCAGAGAAGGTGGCTTGGTTTTGAGTCTCATAATTGACCTTTCATCATTAAATAAGGGGGGGGGGTGCATACTGAAGACAAATTACCGAAGAACAAATGTGAGGCTGTTGGCTTTGGCTTTACGTGCGCGTGCGCGCGCGCACACACACAGACACACAGACCCTTACACATTTGTCAATAGGCAGCCTTCAGCAGACAACATCTGCAAGATGAGTCGGTTTTCGGTGACTTTAATCTGGGAATTCATTGTTTCTGTGGTGCCGGTTACAGTAGCTAAAAGGGCGAACAGCAGGCCAATTTAGCACACAAACATATTTAAATGTGAACCGAGGGGTTTGCCCACCTTACTATGAGTGGTTGGCTCGCTGCCAAAAAACAAAACAAAACAAAACAATAGGTGGGGTTGCTGAGGGTGGGGGGACAAGAGTTGCAGTTTCTAAACTGGGCGGAGGCTCCTTTAATCTCGACAGCACGACTGATACCTGGGGTCACAGCACATCTGCTCCTGAGAAAAGACAAAGGGCAAGGTGGGGCTGCAGTGGCCTGCGGGCCGAGCTGGGCGCAGGGCGCGGCGCGGGGGCCGCAGCCCCTGCGCGGCATTTAACCTTGACTTCTCCCTCCTCGCATCTGGCACGGGAGGAAAGCCGGTCCAGATGGGCGTCCTGAGTAGGACAACTTCCCTCCCGCCCCCGCGCTCTCGCGCAGATGTCGCACGCTGCTCGGGGGGGCCCCGCCACGTCGCCGGGGAAGGCGCACCCCGCACGGTCCGCACGCGCCCCTGGTGTCCCCTGCCTCGGCCCCGCTCGGACTGCGGAGCCCGGCGTTGGGCGCTGCCGCGGGGGGGGCCGGGAACAATGGTGAGCCTGTGCTCGGCCGGCCGGGGGGCCCCGTCCCCGCAGCTGGCGCGTCCCGCAGCGCGGAGCTCCGAGCTGTCCCCCGGGCCCCAGGTCAGGCCGCCCCCGGTTGGGGGGGGGAGGGGGAAGCGCTGGGACCCGGCCGGGCGGGGGCGACCCAGACCCCGGCGACCCGCGCTCGCGGACCGCAGTGTCGCCCGCGCCGGGCAAGTCCATGGAGACAGATCACGCCGTGACAGGCCAGAGGCGGCTCGAGGGATCCAGAATTTATTATGTTGTTCTTACCAGTCCGGTTTGGGATTTCACAAGCGTTGCCCGTTTCCCTCCCATTTGTTGCTCCCGCCCGTCCTTTTGGAGAAAACCTCGTCTTCTTCAACCCAAGACAGTAACACCTGCCCTATTGAATTAATGTGATTAAAAAAAAAAAAAAAGGTGGGTTTCTACTTGAGGGATTGCTGGGGCGGGCTGGGGGAAGGGAGGGCCGAAAGGAACACAGGTAAGGGGGCGGGGCTGAGACGTTGCTTAGTCCCCTGTGTACCTTCCGCTAACTTTGCCCTGACTATTAGGAAAAAATAACCTTATTTCCAGACAGTTGGGGTGGGGGCTTTGTGGTGACAGGTAATGAGAACAGATCTTCCCCTGCTACTAAGACCAATCGTTTCCCTCATTTATAAACTTCTTCCTCCTAAGTGGTATTTTTTTAGCACAGCAGACCTGCAAAAATTGGGTGACAGGAAGGGAAGGGGTTAATGCTCCTCCTTTGTTGGCCTGAGGCCATTGATCCCTGCCTGGGGCCAGCACTGCCACCTTAGTGCTCCTTAGGACAGGTTGAGGGACGCTTGGCAAAGAGCTCCTGTCCCCATATTCCTTACATTGCTATACCGCTTGGGGAAAGATTTATGGATTTGATTAAGTTTTAGTGCAAAGCATGAGCATGTGATAGACACAATCAAGAACCCCAGATTAAGCTGGAGGAAGTTTTCTTTGTTCCCTTCTCCTTTTCTGTTTTTGTTTTTTTCTTGAAAACAAATTTCTTCTAGGCCCCTTCTTTTTCTCTTCTGCACTCAGAATTGCTAAATGGAATTCAGAGCAGAGAGCAACTGTTGCAATTGCCGGCTGAGGCTGGAGCCGGTAAAGCCTTGAATGAGCAAAGGTTGGAGCTGGTCAGATCCGATCTGATTGCTGCAAATGCCCAGAGGCTCCAAGCCAAGTCGGGGCGGCTCCCATTCCACCTGGGCTGGGGAGGGAACAGGCCTGGGAAGATCCGCAAGCTCCAGAGCCAGCAGCCCCTTGCAGATGGCTGGGTCATTTTGTGGTTTACAAATGATCAAGTCAGGTTGAAGCCACAGTCTCTGTGGTTACAGGCAACCGTGATTAGTCACACAGTTAGTGACCCAGTTATGGCACACCCTCTTTTAAAAGGACATTATTCAACAACTTGCTAGCTTGATTTCAGAAACGTTCCATGGATACAAGCAAAATGAATACTGCAAGGAAGGGGGCATTGAAACCCTAGGCTATGTGTTCGCATCTGCCAGGAGTTTGGTTTTCCGAAAAGGAGAAATCTGGGGTGTGACTTTTGAGGCTAGGATTTCACTGAACTTTGCCGAGAGATTGCTTTTCAAGTTCAGGTATGGCCTTTTTTCTGAAAGGAGTCTGGGAAAGAGAGAAAAGAGAGTTACCTCTTGAGCTTTGACTTGGCTTGTATACTCACAGCCGTCTGTAAAATGAAAGTGGGGAGGCAGGAAGGGGAAGAAGAACCCTACATAGGAAGGCTTGTGTGGCTTTTTATTTTTTAAAAATAGCATTTCTTTTTACCACAATGGCATAGGAACTTGTAAACATGAGTCCCCAGCAAAGAGTAAACAAATTCGCTTCTTTTATCTGAAAAACAAGTAGAGTAAGTCTCTCTCTCTCTCTCGGTCTTTTTTATAAAGAGAAAATGCAAAACAAAAATTCCCCCTCCTCTTAAAGGCTTCTTTGCTGGTGAGTGTTTGTCCAGGAACAAACAGTCTTTTATTCGAATGGTCTCCAAAAGTTCATAAGCAAAAAAAGTAGCCAACGTCTGGTTCCCGACAATACGGTCTCTAGCTGCATAGTGAAGCTTTTCTGTCCTGATTTTGTGATCTGCTATCAGAGTCCTTTAATTTCTGCGAACAGAAGGCTCTTTGGGAGAAGAAAGCTTGGGGGTGGGGAGTGACATTGGAATCAGTCTTTTTTTCCCCCCTTTTGCTGTTTTCTTCCAGTCAGCAAGTAGTGCTTGAATTCTTCTGATCTTTCCCAGCATCTTATTGAGGTGAGGACCAAGGAAGGGTTAAGCCAGGCCACAGGCAGGTTTCCCTGCTGGCCTATTTTACTGGGGTGGAGCAGCTGGCCGGGCACCACCTAGGAACTGTTCATAAAAAGGAGACGCCCTACTCCTGATGCCCTTTATCTCCTTTGGAGATTTTCCTTTTACAGCGTGTTTTATACAGTCTTCAGTGATGACCGTCTTTTTTTAAAGTCATAGGTTCCCTGAAACCATTGGGGGTTGACGCATATTCCCGACATTCCCAGTGTCGTATCTGGCAGGATGAAAGGAAAGAGGCACCATTAGGGAGAAAATGGACAATCATTTTGGGGGATGTGCAGAAATAATTATTTGTAACTAAATTTTAATTGCTTATAATCACATCATTTTAAATATTTGGTCACCTCCATTTTTTTTTCAAGATTTATTTATTCGAGAAAGAGAGAGAGAGAGAGTGGTGGGGAGGGGCAGAGGGAGACAGAGTCTCAAGCAGTCTCCCAGCTAAGCACAGAGCCCAACATGGGGCTCCATCCCATGACTCTGAGATCATGACCTGAGTCCAAACCAAGCATCAGATGCTGACTGCACCATCCAGGCACTCCTCAAATGGGTTCCATTTGACACACATTTACTGAGAAGCCTCAGTAAAAGCCAGGTCCTTGCCTAGGTGCGGAGGACACAGGACACTCCAAGGCCATCTCTCCTGGAGCTTGTGTTGGAGTGGTGGTAGAGGGAGTAGAGTTAATAACTTTTGAATAAGGGTAAGCACTTTAAAAATAATAAAACAGGTCAAAGAGAGAGCCTCTCTGAGGAGTTGACATGTGAGTCAAGATCTAGGAACAAACAGAAGACAGCCATGATGCCACTTGGGAGAAATAGCGCAGGCAGAGAGACTCGGGAAAGCCTGAGACTGGGTTGGGTTGCTTAAGCCGTGGAGATAGAATGAAGGCCCGGGTGTCGCAGGGCTGCAGAGAAATGTGGTGGAGAGGAGGCCTGGGGTTCCTTCACCTGCAGATTCTTCCATGCTTGCCCCAGGTGGCAATCTGCACAACTCCAGGGGGTGCTGTCCTCACAGCCTGGCTGCAGCCAGCACCTGCCCTGACTGACTTCCACATGCAAACCAGCGAAACAGCTGAGTGGTCCCATGCTGTCCCTTTTATCTGCAAGGCTTCATTGCCTTGACTTAAAAGTCAGCAATATTGACTGAAATTAGAAGACACAGCTATTGTGGAGCACAAACTGGTTTCCAAGGTCGGGGAGGGGAAGGTGTAGTGGTGTGTGTCCTGTCGAGTTGGCCAACTAGTGAGGACAGGCTTGGGTGACATAGTTCTGAGGTGAGAGATCCCAAGACGTGTCTAGGAAGACCAACATTTCCCCTCAGGGGAGGTTTGTGCCCACCAGAAGCAGTCCCCTAAGACCTGGAGTGGCCTTCCTTTCTCCGATGGTCCTGATATCCAGCCCCCCAGATCTGTTTCAAGTTTAAGGAGGCCTAGGACATCCCTTGTTAGGTTCCTCTGGTCTGTCCCAGCATCCGAGGCAAGTGCTGAGAGATTTGGTCCTTTGGTTCCCCACCCCCTCTTTGCTGGTGTTTCCCCAGCCCCCACCCCCACCCCTGACTGTGGTGTCTGGATTTTGATTGGTCTGCCCTACATCCCACTCCTCTCAGGGCCTCTACCTCCTTCTGGGCTGGCAGGGACTTTTGCCACAGGGCCTCTGGGAAGTGGATGAGCTGGTCTCCATCTCTGCACAGCCAGCCCTCACTGGCTCTTGGGCCCTGGGAAAGCACCCCGAATGGCCACCCTGGGGCTGGGATTCCAGTCAGGCTGGGGAGAAGGCTCTGGAGGAGCCTCCTTTGCACTTGCCCAGGCAGAAGTAGCCACTGAAGAGAAGCAGACACTTGAGTCTCACGGCCTGGGCTCCTTCCCTCACCAATCTGACTCCGTGTTCTTGACTCACTGAGTCAGAGGAGTAGTTAGGCTTCGATCTTTTTCAACCTCCAACTGTTCTCATCCAGAACAGACTTTGGTTTTGTCTTGTCAAGCTACCTAGACCCACAGAAAACCCCACTCCATTTTTCTCTTCATCTCCCAAGCTCCAGCCAGCTGTGGGTTCCAAGACAACGGGTTAGACTCCTAGCTCTGCCTCTTACTGGCCATATGGCCTCTGCTAGCTCATTTGTAAAATAAGCCCCTATCTCATAGAGTTGCTACAAGAATTAAATGGGATCACTAATGAAGAGTTCCTTGAAACATGCCTCGCCCACTATAAGGGCTCAGATAATACAATCAGCATTGAATACTGCAAACCGACTCCTTATCGTCTCCTTCCTTGTAACCTCACACTAGGTTCCGGCTGGCCTCACATTTTGGCTTTCTCTGTCTCCTTGAGGTTCTTCTCCCCGTCTCCCCAGATCTTCTTGATTGAACAGGGGAGCTCCTGTTGGCCCTGTATTTGGCTCACGTTGTAGAATCTCCCTCATCCATTCTGTAACCATTGTCTCCACATAGGACACCTCCAAATTGTCATCCCTTTCTGCAGCTGACATCTTATGACTTTCACTTCCTCTTAGATTCCATCACAAACCCAATCTGTCCGAAAACCAAATTACCATCTTCCTTGGAAATCAGAAACCCTGTCCCAGCTTGCAAATGTAATACTCCATTCTCGGAGCCATGTTGGTTCCATCCTCTCCTGAATTCCCTTCCTTCCAGCTTCTGCCTCCATCTTCTGACACTCTGGGTCCAAAGCATCTTCATTCACAAAGTGTCCCTCTTGTAACTATTTTCTTTCCAAGACCATCATACATACATCTAGTTCCTGAGCACTTCGCGCTGTGGTGTTCTAGTCGCTACTCGACCTGCCCCCCCAAGCTCCAAGTTCTCCCCTGTGATGTGTCCTGTAATGGGCTGCTTGGGCCCCGCAGGCAGCCTGTGGAGAGAGAGAAGGGCCCGGTGTCTTATCCTGGCCTCAGTATACCAGAATCCAGTTTCCCCAGCTGAATGAGATGCCCTGCACATATGTAGTGGGGATTTTTTTGGCTTATGTCCACCTTACGTTTGATATTAGGAGGAGGGACTTCTGGAAAGGCCTCTGAGATTGATTTGCATGAACATCCAAGAGAGTCCTGGGTAAGGACTCACCGTGAGGGCGTAGCCAGTCAAAGTGTAGTCAGATTCATTGGAGTATAAGCTACTGGCCTCGTGTAGAAAGGGAGGGGAAATGTCAGGTGTGCTAATAACAGTAACAGTAAATATTACTACAGTGTTGTTCCCTGGCCCCGTTTCCCAACTCCTGTTTCAGGGACTTGTACCAGATTCTAAAACAGTTCAAGCTGTGACAAAATGAGTAGAAGAGCCGGTTCACTAAAATGTCCACGTGCTGTCACGAGCGTGAGCACTGCTTTGATGCACTCACATATCCCTTCCTCCACGGCTTCCCAAGCATGTACTGTGGGCTCCGCTCTGGGGATATGCCTGCCCAGAGTTCATGGTCAAGCAGGGGAGGCAGATAATACGAATAGGCAATGACCTTGTAGGTCAGTATGTGCTACGGGTAGTCGGGTACAGAAGGTCACAGGACCACATCTTAGGGATGCTTCACGTTAAGCTTAGAGAATCAGAGGAGGCTTTATGGTGGCCATGGAATCTAAGCTAAGACACAAGAGGAGAGTAGGAGTCAGTGGGGAGAGGAAGAGTTCCACGTGGAGGAGAAGAGGGTACCCAAAAGTCCTTTGGGCAGAGAAGCGTGACATTTCTGAGGAACGGAAAGTTTCAGCTTGGGCAGAGCATGGCCAGGATGCTGAGGGATAGGGCCCAGGAGGGTACAATGCACAGGGCATTGTAGACCGTGTGCGTGAGTTTTGATTTTACCGTAAAAGGCTAAGGGAAACCAAAAGCCCTGGGAGGGGTTTCGATGCTGGTGTGTGTGTGTGTGTGTGTGTGTGTGTGTGTGTGTGTATGTAAGGATCAGACTTAGCATTGGAATGGAGTGGGAGAGGAGCCAGACTCAGGGGTCTGGTTAGGAGGCTGCTGCTCACCCCAGACAAGAAGAAGGCGGTGCTGCCGGCACCAGGACAGGGCAGCGGAGGGCCAGAGAAACAGGCGGATTTGTGCAGTGTCTGAGAGCATACTGCAATAGGTTGGATGCAGGAGGCGCTAGAGAGGAGAAGGTCAGGGAGAGCCCCCAGATTTCTGACTTGAACCGCTGGGAGGGCATTAGTCACCGTGCCGAATTTGGGAATACTTGGGCAAGTGTGGAAGGGAAGTGGATGGTTTTGCTTTTGTGCATTTAACGTTTGAGTTTCCTGAGAGACTTGCAAGTAGGTGTGAGTTTGCGGACACTGGTCGTCGTTGGGAAAGCCAGGAGAGACTTGAGAAAAGCAGAAAATCGTTCAGATAAGGTGTGTGTTTATTTCTGCTGTAACTTGAGATCTTTTGGTTGTAAGGAAAGAAATTCCCTTGAGCTACCTTAAAATGTGGAATTGTTAGGGCACAGAGAACTTTATGGGGTGTGTTGCCCACAGGGAAACTCTGAGGATGGGAATAGCCCTTCTGGCCTACACAGGGCAATGTGGCCACTTGCCACTTGAACCCTCCCCTCTGTTGCATTTCCCTCTGTGGAGACCATCTTCCCTGCTCGTCCATGGGACCTCCAGCCTCCATATCTGCCCTCTATGGAGCAGACTCCTGCTCTCACCTGCCAAAAAACTTCACGGTTGCATTGAAAAGCTTACTGGGGACTTCACCACAATATGTACATCGCTTTATTCAAATTCTTGAGAAGAGAGGATCTGATCGGCACTTAGAAGTTAATGGTATAGCAGCTTTGTGTCAGGTGATCATCCTTGGTCCAAGTAGTGACAGTAATGTGTGTGTGTCTGTATATGTGTGTATGTGTGTGGCTGTGTGAGTGTACATGCGTGTACGTGTATACATAGTGCACGTATGTGTGCACGCTTATGTGTATGCCTTTGTGTGGGTACGAACGCATGTATGTATGTGCATGTGTGTGTATGTATATGGGGGGTGATTCTGGGTGAGGGGGTGGTCATCATTTATTGACCTGTCTAACCTATTAAATCTGCTTCTGTTTGTTCTGTGTAGCAGGAGGAAAGGGCGTGGACACACAAAACTGTCTGAATGTTTCCTTTACCAGGAAGATCTTGGGCAGTTTGCATGTACTGTCCTCTCCAAGCTTCGGTCCCCTACTCTGTAGAGTCGGTGACTACTTCCCGAGGAGAGAGAACTGCATGAGAAAACCCTGTGAAATGCTCCCCCTCAGTTGACTGTTTCTTTCCTCCTTTTACGTCTCTGTAGTTCTTGTGTAAGTCGCTATTTGCCTAGAAAACAGGAATTGCACTTATGTCACTCTTTTATAGTGATTTCTGTGCATGACTGTTAACCAATGTTTCTAGAATGATCATATATCTTCATTCCATTAAGCAGTAGTTGTAGCCACTCTATAACATTTTAGGAAAACTGAGATGAGGAAAATCACTTGCTCATAATCATGTTATCTAAATAAAAACACATAAACTATGATTTATGTCTTATCAGCTTCTTCCTTGGCCTTTTGTTTTTACATAAATAGGATCATAATTTACACACAATAAAATGCAGTGTTTTAAGATGTTTAAACATAAATTATTTGCAGAGTGAAAACAATATACTTTAAAAGCATTTAATTTTCATGAATCTAGAATATCGATTGGCATCTTCCCCTAATTTCCTCTATTTTGTCCTGAACATCTTGCAGATGGGGAAGTGTTCACTTAGAACCTTATTTAATTCTACCAAATTACAAATATATTCCGGGCAAGAGTTATGTCCATTCAACTGTACTTTGGTATGTTAGATTTAATGCACGGCTAATGAGGCCAAGCCACAGGTTTCATTCTCTCTTGAGCCAATTAGCCTTACTAACTACTATAGCCACAGACTTCACCCCAATCTTCGTTTCCCACCTTGCAGATGAACGGCAGGAGTCACCAGGGAGACCGGGGAGAACATGAAGAGTTCAATGCAAATCCATTACCATTAGTAGACAGCCAACTCAAAGGCTCCATCTTTGAACCATTAGGTGAAATTGCATGGGGGAGGGATGCTTAATAGGCACAATTAGAATATCTGTGTTCGGCAATTGTTGGATCCTAGAATGAAAGTTCTAGATCCGTCTAGAACAACACTAGTCCAGATCCAGTTCTTTTCAAGTCTGGTGCGTGAAAAAAAATCTCTTCACTTCAAATGAAATAGGGGTCAGCAGCTTCAAACAATGATGGCAACTGGAGAATTCCATCAGCAGGCTCTCTTCAAATTAATACCACCACGCTGGTTGGGGTTAGCAGATCGGAGAGAAGTGAAGTGTAGCTAGCAAGCGTGCTAAGCTTTGAATGGACCTCAGAGAAGATTCTGGAAAGCACTTGTGAGAGGTTGGAGAGATTTGGAAAATCTCCATTAACCCATTCACCCGAGGTTGTCTTAGAGCAAGCACACACATTTCAAAATTTCTGATTGAGAAAATGCATCACGCCATGGGGGGCATTTCTACCGCGACACTGAATAGTTTGTCTCTGAAGGTCTGCATTGAGCGTTATCAGCCTTATATCCACCATGATGCACCTTCTGCGCGCTCCTGTTCCTTCTTTTCAAGATGACTTGCTCATGTACCCACCATTCCTTGCATGTCCTTGGAGAAGACATAAGCTGTTGAGAAATACGTTTGTGGGCTCTGATGACTCTTCTGTCCTGGTGATAGGTTTGTGCCGTATTGACATTAAGCTTCATGCTTTGTGTTTCAATGCTAAGGCAGGGACCTCAGTTTTTCTCTATGGTGGCTTGTGTGTCAACACACACCCACCGTGCCAGTTTAGTCTGACATTAGAGGAGAAGATGTGCACCACTGAAGCTTTCAGGCTGCTTTTGTAGCATCTGGATTTTGTTCTAAGTTCTCTTGGTAAGACCGCAACATTCAGGAGCTCATGTTTGAGGCCTAGTTGAGCTGCTCTTTGATATTGTTCCTGCTCGTTACCACACTGGTGGCATCAAATGTCCTCATTGATTTTTTTCCCGATTGGTCCAACCTGGAACGGGATCAGCTTCAAAACTGGGACATCCTGTAGTCTGAAATGAGATATGTTTTAACAAACTACTCTTAAACCATCATTTCTCCCGTGGAACCCAAGATCTGCAGTTGCTGAGTTTCTTCTTGGCTTTCCCTCCCGTGGCCCTTCTCGCTCCTTCTGGTGCCGCCTTTCCCTCCTGCACTTTCTCCCACTGCTTACAAACAAAAACCCCCAAACAATACTCACTGAACTCTCAAATCCTTCCCTGGGCCCCTGAATCAGACAGAACTGAGTCATTCTGGCTGCTGATTGAGTGGAGGATGTGGGGGGAAAAAGTACCATTGTGTAAGTTAAGGAAAGGGTCAGAGAACCGAAAAGATTCAGCTGCATTAAAGGGCTTCTGTGCTGGATTTTCCTTTTAAGCCATCCAGAGGCATAAATTAAGGACCGTAAATTTGAAGGTGTGGCAAATGAACAGAATACTAGTTTTTGTTTGTTTGCTCTATATTTAAGTGAAATGCCTCTGTTTCCCAAGAATTCCAACATGAAGCTTTACATATTTTTCATGTCAGCTCTATTCCCTGCCACCTTTGTTTCCCAGCCTGCGTGCCTGCCTTCCCTTAACAGCTGGACACATCACCAATCCATTTTTCTATTGGTTGTGACTGAAGTAGCTTGAGGTCAATTATTTCCCCAGCAATTGACAAAGAATCTTGACGAAGAGGAAAGTGACATTGTCCCTTAAACAACACTGCTCCCTCCTCCCCCTGCCCTCCCGGTTGAGAGGAGGGCAGACTTTGCTTTTGCAAGCAGCCCAGCAGGGCAGTGGCGGTGGGGTCTGTGGAAGTGCGTGGGTAACATATGGTAAGTGGAGAAAATATTTATATTCATGGGGAAAGAGCAGGAGAAGATCCAAAGAAGGTCATTCCACAGAGATTTCAAGCAGGAGACCCGCAGACTTGATATTCTGTCTTTGGCCTGGATACAACAGAGAATTTAAAGAGTTTTGTTTTGTGGCATTCCCGCCACCTGTGCTCCTCTGAACAAACCGAATTGTTGGCTGTTTCAAAAACGGAATATCCCTCCCCCTAAGCTCCAGGAAAGTATCACACTGGACCCTCCCAGGGCCCTGCCTGGCTCTCGTTGCCTTTCCTCCCTCTGCCTCTGCCCCCCAAGACCAGAATTCAAAGCAGCTCTCTCTGGTCGCTGGTGCCTTGGGCCTGTCGGCGTTTCTTCCCCTGTTTTGATTGGAGACCGGGTAACCGAGCGAGCGCACAGGCAAAGTGGGCATTTGGGGCAACTGCTTCTCCGGGGGAGGATATAAATAATTAATCGGTGCTAGATTACTTTCTGATGAGCCACATGAAACCTCTAGCGCCTTCTCCGGTGCTTTCCGGCTGGCATTTTGCGTCACAGCTTCCTAAGAAAGGTAAAGGGTCCTCTTCCAGTCCCCAGCGGAAAAACTCGCGCGGTCCCGCAGGGCCATAGCCCAGCGCGCGCGGCGGGGACCAGCTGCCGTCTGAGACCCTGCGCCGCAGGCAGACGCGTCCACGCGCCCCCCCCCGGGGTCCACAGACTTGCGGACAGACCCACGTGCGCTCCTTCCCGCGCCCCAGAGGCGCAGCTGCGCGCGTCGCCTCCCGCGTCCGGTTCCCCGGGCAGCCCAGAGACCGCCCGGGAAACGTGCGCGGCCCCGCGTGGACAGCGGTGGAGGGAGAGGCGAGGGTCATTTCCCGCAGAGCCGTCGAAAGTTTATTTCTCTCTGCCGCGGGTGCAGGAAGATGAGAAACTGGGTACTTTGGAGACACCCCCAAAACGGCGGAGCTCCACGACGTCCTTCAACCCTTGTTTGGGTGGGGGCTCTTTACTCTCCATTCCTCCTCCCCCCTCCCCCAGTTCCAGTTCCCTAGGTGCGGGTAGTGAGATGGGGTACAGGTGCGTCTGGGTCCGCGCTTGGGAGGGGTCCCCCAGGGTGCCCTCGCGAGGCAGCCCATAAACGAGCGCCCGCTGCACGGAGGCCGCGCTTAATGGATTCTTGCAGATAAAAGAGCCGGGCTACCTTTCTTTCCTATAATGGCCCCTGAGGCTAACGTCTTAAAGAGGAAACAAAGGGATTGTTTTACAGCACAAGCGGGGAGGGGCGGGGGAAGGGGGAGGGGCCCCTGGCTTCTTAACCCTTAGCCTCCCGCGGCCGCCCGGGCTTCCCGAGCCTCGCCCTCGCACCCACGAGCCGGGACTCCGAGGGGGAGGCGACGCTGCCGGACCGCGCCTCCCTGTGACCCGGCCTCGGGCTGGCCTCACTCCCTTCCCGGGCGGCTTTCTAAAGATCCTCTAAAAGGGAGGACGGAAAAGGTCAAGGGAACCCATGCTTGAGAGCTGCAGTGACCCTGCAGGACCGTCGGGTGGCCGTGCCGTCGGGGCTGGGACCCTCGGGAGCCGCCTGGCGCGGAGCGCGCTGTTTGGAGACGCCGGGAAGGCCTTCCCGAAGTGCGCGCTGCGCCTGGCGCGGGGGCTGCTCGCGGGCCGCCGCGCGGACCCCGTTGTTCGGGTGTGAGTGGGGTGCACGCCGCTCGGGCGTCCTTTGAGGAACGTTTACGCTCACGAGCTGCGGCGGGAGAGAGGGGGAGAGAGTCGCCGTCGCATCTGCTTCCTGGCTTTTCTTTCTGGCTCCAGGAAAAGATCAAAACAATGGTTAAATAGCAATTGAAGACAAGTGATGTAAGAAATAAACAACTCAACAACAAAAATGCCCACAGGGATTTAAAAAAACCCTTTATTATGGAAATGGCACAAACACTGAAGGGGAGAAAACGGTTTAACGCAGGGAGTCTCAAATTTGAGCGAGCATCCGAATCACAGAGCAGCGTCCTCTGGAGGGTCTGGTAGAGGACAGGTTGCTGCGCCTGAGCCCCAGAGTCTTTATTCGGTACATCTGAAGTCTCCTGCTCCAGCCTGAGAACTGGCAACGTGTGAGAGGCCCCAGGTGGTGCTGCCGGTCGGAAAGGGCGCTGTGAGGTCCGCTGGTATAAATTCCCTTACGTCCCCCGCCCAGCTTCAATCCCTGGGACATGTTCCTCCTCCTGTTTCTTCTGTCCCTTCCCCCAGCTTTTTGGTTTGCTGGAAGCTTTGAAGGCAAACCCTAGACATCATGTCAATTCACCCGTATGGATGATTTTTAATTCAGTAGTTACTTAAGCCAAGAGGGCTGAACGCCGTGAGAGATACTGGAAAAGCCTTTATATGCTTCCAAGAAGTTCAGTCTCCCTTCTAGTCATGCCAGGGCCAACTTCAGAACCTCTCTTGGTTTTAAGAGAACCCCTCAGGAGTTCATCCCCAAGCAAAACTTGTCAGGTTCCCTTAACGTTGCTGGCTTTTCCAGCAGGTTGGCCTGGCTTGGGGAGCCCAGCTCTCAGCTTCCAGGTCATTATCCTGTCTTGTCATGAAGTCCCACGACCATCACTTACCAAGTGTTTTCCTAAGGAGGCATCTTACCCTAGGACTGAGCTATGTGCCTCAGCGGTGGGATGGTGCTTGTCTTCGCTGTGAAGGCTCTATCTAGGCTGCTCAACCCTCCTGTAGGCCCCTCCGGGAGAAGC